>NW_007379576.1:0-23753 GCF_000475195.1 Diaphorina citri | reverse complement strand
TTATTATTATTATTATTATTATTATTATTATTATTTTGCGATTTAACTAACTGAAATCTGCCTGTGTGACATATCATTTCACAATGTTTTTCCTTCATAAATCATGTTGTAACATCAGATTTTGGATTGAGACCATTTTTCACGAATTTGCAAAATTTGCAAAGTCCTCGAATCGACAATGTAACGGTAACTCTGGGGAGGGCACAGGACTGTAAAAGATGCCCTTATTTTGGGGACTTTTCTTTGGAGCAAAAGCAAATGGGTCTGGCACTGAGGTGAAACTTGGTTTGTGAAATAGAGATACTGGGGGGTCTTACTTAGTCGGTGGTCGGATTATAACTAAAGTTGGTTCGGCGTGCTCCGTCGGTTCTCGTTGTAGCGGGCAATAGGAGGGGGGTATAGGGTGAGGAAAAAGGAGGTGTACGCAACATAGCCGCCCTCCCTAAATTCTTCAATTTTGAGGGAACTCTGCCTGAGCGCGGTACGCGGGACATGCGGAACGAAATCTTACAACGACTCAGTGAAGGTAAAACTACATACACAATACATGATAAGAAATGAAACTAAGAAATCGAAACTCTATTCAACATGGGAGGCCAAAGGCATTGGAACTAGTTTGTTAAGTGGTCTTGTCATTACCCCATTACAAACGCGAACCTTTGCTACGCGAGCAATACCGTCCTGCCCAGCAATCAGTTGTTCAACCCTTCCGATAGGCCAACTCAAAGGGTTCATTTGGTTCATAGTGGATTGAACAAATACAACTTCTCCTACTTTCAACTCTCTAGCTGCGGTGTTCCATTTGGAGCGAGGGGTGAGGGTTTGTAAGTACTCGTTAGACCAACGTCTCCAAAATGCCTGTAAAGATTGCCGAATAAGTTGCCAGCGGTTTAGACGGTTCATACGTTGAGACGTTATGTCTTCCTCAGGAACAGACAGCAATGTAGAGCCAACTAGAAAATGAGCAGGGGTGAGATAATCATTTCCATCATGTGGGTCAGAAGTAGGAAGTCCACACAGAGGTCTCGAGTTTAATACTGCTTCGATGCGGCACATCAATGTAGAAAATTCTTCATATGTCAAGGATTGCTCTCCTATAACGCGTTTAATGTGATGTTTACAACTCTGAACAGCACGTTCTACTAGTCCGGAAAAGTTCGGAGCATTAGGCGGATTAAAGTACCATCGGATTTCACGTTGACCTAAGTAATCCGAAATACTTTCTTTCCACTGACGAAGCAGTTGATAGACTTCTTTGAGATGACGTGCGGCTCCTACAAAGTTTGTACCGTTGTCACTGAATATTTTGGCGGCTAAGCCACGACGAGCTACAAAACGATCTAAGGCCACCAAATATGCGGATGTGATAAATTGGTCACTTCTAAGTGTATGGCTTTTGTAGACATGCAAATAAAAATAGCTAAATGACCTTTGTAGATTTTGGCGTTTCTCCTCGTACTTTCTTTCAGGAGGAAAAACCCGGTATAGTCGACAAACACATTAAGGAATTATCTAGAATTTCAATAACGCGGTTTGCGACGAAAGTTTTTAATCGATGAGAAGAAGTTTGCAACCACCCTAATACCACCATGCAGTCACTGAATAGAAAGATGTTCTTCACGTTTAGCCTCTGTACGATAATGTCTCGAATAGATAAAAGAAGACGAGATAGTAAAACAGCGGCCATAAGCTCCAAACGTAGTATAGTAGCCGATTTAAGTGGCGCAACTCTACTCTTAGCTTTCAACAAGGAAATCGTTATCTCTCCATCAGAAGATAATGTGCGGAGATACAAAACAGCGGCGTAACCTTTCTCAGAGCCATCACAGAATCCTAAGATCGAACAATCTGAGTCCGGTTCAATATGACAAAAGCGGGGGATACTAATTTCTGATAGAGAAGATATTTGATGAAGAAACTTATTCCAATCAGCGGTAATGTCTTCAGGAAGCGGGGAACTCCAATCCGTACCTGCTAACCAGGTGCGTTGAATAATACATACATTTTGCGAAGAAAATCGAGGGAGAGAGCCACCCTAACGGATCATAAAGACGAGCAATGGTAGACAAGATAGAACGTTTCGTATGCTGAGTATCAATGATTGGTGGAGAAATAGAATAGGTAAATAAAATATAATACATCTCGATCTGGTTTCCATTCCAACCCCAGCACCTTCAACGCACCATCCTCTTCACTACCAAAACCTATCGCGGCTTGAACGTGATCTGATGGTAAATCGGACAAAATCTCAGGATGACTCGACGCCCATTTTCGTAATGAAAATTGTGCCTTATCCAACAGCGAAATAAGTTGATTTCTCAACAACAATGCACTATCAATGTCCGATGCGCCTGTAGTGACGTCATCAACATAGGTTTCGTGCAGAATAGCGTGAGATGCAAGCGGGTAAGATTTTCCCTCATCTTCGACAAGTTGTCGCATCGTTCTCTGCACGAGAAACGGCGAAAAAGAAAATCCATAAGTCACATTATTAAGTTCTAATTCCTGAAGAGGAGACTTGGCGAATCTCGCCAGAAGATATGTTGGTATTTGCGATGTTGATCATTGACCAGAATACCTCTACTCTTTATCTGGTAAGAAACAATGAAGATATAGGTACAGAATTTTATTTGAAGATATTTTATATGTTTATTATTGAATTAATTTATAACTCTGGACTGGACTGTGTGGGTTAAATATTTCATAATCTATTCTAGATTCAGATACCTTGGGTTAAACTGGTCCATGGTCCATAACCAAAAGAGTTTAAACCAATTCCAATAATGTACCAAATGGTCAAAAAAATTATTAATAAACTCTATAAAGCTTTTGACTTTTAATTGAACGGACGATGTTAGTTAGAATTAGAACTCGAAGATTTAGCATTTAGTTTGTTTGCCCGTCTGTTTGTTCGGCGATAACTCTCCAACAATTTATCCGATTTGGATGAAATTTCAACTCTTAAAGGACATTTTCTAATTATTTTTTGGAGCCGATATGGACTTGAGTTTGGAGGCCCCTTAGACAAGGCTTTTTCTGTGTGAACAGGTCACTGAAAACTAAAACACCATTACAAAATCTAATGTTGAATTTATATCGGCAAGCGTTTGCTCACATAACATCTAGAGGTGACACTTGTCCCGTGTTAAAACACCATTGTGACCTTTCACAATCAAAGTATAGCATGTTGACAACACACCATCACAATAGACATACTATACAAAGGATACCTATAGCATATCCACGTCACTGACGTGTGATTGACAAGGTGACGAGTGACAGTTTCCGATCTCGTCGTGAAAAAATTAGCATACCTATTCTGCTGTTGTGAGGACAGCATTAGTTGTGCAACAAAAGCTATCGAGTAGTGTAACACTGTAACAAGCTATCTAGTCGTGTAACAAGCTATCGACTTGTGTGTAACAAGCTATCGACTTGTGTGTAACAAGCTATCGACTTGTGTGTAACAAGCTATCGACTTGTGTGTAACAAGCTATCGACTTGTGTGTAACAAGCTATCGACTTGTGTGTAACAAGCTATCGACTTGTGTGTAACAAGCTATCGACTTGTGTGTAACAAGCTATCGACTTGTGTGTAACAAGCTATCGACTTGTGTGTAACAAGCTATCGACTTGTGTGTAACAAGCCCAAAACGTTGGTTCAGATGGTGCTGCGCTTGGCAATATTTTGACCGCTTTGGACAGATTTCGACCGTTTTTTGGCGGTTTTCAGCTATACCGACTAAACGGTTAGAGATATGGTAAAAGTTAGGGTAAAATAATACTCAAATATGCATCATTAAATAGGATAAGGAAAGTCGTGTGATGTTCACACCAGATTTTTTACATAAAGCTAAATCAAAATTTTGAAGGTGTACCTTCAAAATCAAGCCCCCCCAAAAATTTAGGCAAGAACCGCCTATGGATTGGACACTAGTTCCAACCCATTAGCTAGGAGAAAAGTATGCTATGTTACAAGAACTAGCTGCTTCCATTACGTCGCGTAAGATACCTACCACTTTTATCTTTTTGGTTTTGGTAGGATTCGGCATTCGTTTTTTTGCTGCTGAAGCTATCAAGGGTTAAATCTATTCTTTCTGAACTGTCTTCGAAAGCTGCGTCCACACTACTTTGGTGAAGCACATCCACACTAAAATCTTTCTCTCCCTCCCTCTCTACTCTCTCCTTTCTCTCCTCTCTCTCTCTACAAACAAACAGTGACGCTTAAAAATTTCTTCACTATTTTCAGCCTAAATTTAGTGATTATAATGGAAAGTGATCTAATGTGATGTTTTTCTGGTAGTATTTTGCAAGTTCTATCGCTGAAAATCGCAAGCCGGGTATTTTATGACTTTCATTCAGTGAATTTTGAGTGAAATCTTACCTTGATATTGGATCCTTTGTTCTAAAGGTTACGTTTGTGAATTCAGCAATATTGCGTTGGTGGTGTTATTTAAAAGTGAAACTGAATTGAATACACAAATCTCATGTTGTTTTCTGCATTTTAATCCATTGGGAAAACTGATTTAGAGATAGATTTAATGATTTTGATTAACATTTAATTAAACATTATTGCTCGAGAATTTGAAAATCACGTCGGCCATATTGTATTTCCGAAATTGATCGAAGTTAAAGAATTTGAGGAGAATAAATAAAAATTCAGAAACAAAATAAATATAGAAAATTGAAAGCAAAACAAACAGAAAACCAAAAGTAAACTGTGCAAATATTTATAAATAAATAAACTATTTAAAATTAGTCAGCACCAGAAAAGATTTTATTCATTAATATGTGGTAAAATAAATTTGGTTCCTAAATCAACGTAAACAACAAACAAAAACTTAAATAACCAAAACCAAACAGAACGAAAGATCTTATTGACTAACTGTCATTTGCTATCAGTTATCATTACAAATATACCTTACGCATTATCTATAATCTACATACGTACATAGTGCCTGTCATTCATTCATTCATTGATTCATAACATTGTGTTCCCTCACATCTTACGCAATAACTATAAAAGTTATGCCTATTATGCTGCTCTGTGGGACATGTCAGGGAGCGCGTATCGCGACCGTGTGTGTGTATGTGTGTAGTGGATGTGTGTTTGGTGGGTGTGTGTGGTGGGTGTGTGGGTGTGTGTGATGGGTGTGTTTGGTGTGTGATGGGTGTGTGTTGTGTAATGGTTTGGTGGGTGTGTGTGGTGGGTGTGTGGGTGTGTGTGATGGGTGTGTTTGGTGTGTGATGGGTGTGTGTTGTGTAATGGGTGTGTGTGTGGTGCGTGTGACATAGGCTACTTGAAATTTTCAAATTCCATCCTGATTCAAAATGGCGGCGGTTCAAAAACGTGAAGAAAATGGCCTAATAGACCTGTTTCTGTCCTCCTTTCACGAGAAAACGGCTCAACCGATTTTGATGAAATTTTTTGTGGTTGTTAAGAAGAGTACTCGGGGTAACATAGGCTACTTAAAATTGTCACATTCCATCCTGATTCAAAATGGCAGCTGTTCAAAAACGTGAAGAAAATGGCCTAATAGACCTATTTTGTCCTCTTTTCACGAGAAAACGGCTCAACCGATTTTGATGAAATTTTTTGTGGTTGTTAAGAAAAGTACTCCGGGTGACATAGGCTACTTGAAATTTTCAAATTCCATCCTGATTCAAAATGGCGGCGGTTCAAAGTTATGCCTATTATGCTGCTCTGTGGGACATGTCAGGGAGCGCGTATCGCGACCGTGTGTGTGTATGTGTGTAGTGGATGTGTGTTTGGTGGGTGTGTGTGGTGGGTGTGTGGGTGTGTGTGATGGGTGTGTTTGGTGTGTGATGGGTGTGTGTTGTGTAATGGGTGTGTGTGTGGTGCGTGGTGTGTGGTTGGTGTATGATGGGTGTGTATGTGGTGGGTGTGGGTGTGTGTGTGTGTGTGTGTGTGTGTGTGTGTGTGTTTGTGTGTGTTTGTGTGTGATGGGTGTGGTGTGTGTGTGGGGGTGTGTTTGTGTGTGTGTGGTGGTCCCGTACAAAGGACGGGTCAACCACTAGTACATGATAAGAAATGAAACTAAGAAATCTAAACTCTATTCAATATGGGAGGCCAAAGGCATTGGAACTAGTTTGTTAAGTGGTCTTGTCATTACCCCATTACAAACGCGAACCTTTGCTATGCGAGCAATACCGTCCTGCCCAGCAATCAGTTGTTCAACCCTTCTGATAGGCCAACGCAATGGATGCATTTGGTTCATAGTGGATTGGATTGAACAAACACAACTTCTCCTACTTTCAGCTCTCTAGCTGCGGTGTTCCATTTGGAGCGAGGGGTGAGGGTTTGTAAGTACTCGTTAGACCAACGTCTCCAAAATGCCTGTAAAGATTGACGAATAAGTTGCCAGCGGTTTAGACGGTTCATACGTTGAGACGTTATGTCTTCCTAAGGAATAGACAGCAATGTAGAGCCAACTAGAAAATGAGCAGGGGTGAGATAATCATTTCCATCATGTGGATCAGAAGTAGGAAGTTCACACAGAGGTCTCGAGTTTAATACTGCTTCAAGGCGGCACATCAATGTAGAGAATTCTTCATATGATCATATGATTCATAAATATGTCAAGGATTGCTCTCCTAAAACACGTTTAATGTGATGTTTAAAACTCTGAATAGCTAGACGTTCTACTAGTCCGGAAAAATTCGGAGCATTAGGCGGATTAAAGTACCATCGGATTTCACGTTGACCTAAGTAATCCGAAATACTTTCTTTCCACTGACGAAGCAGTTGATAGACTTCTTTGAGATGACGTGCGGCTCCTACAAAGTTTGTACCGTTGTCACTGAATATTTTGGCGGCTAAGCCACGACGAGCTACAAAACGATCTAAGGCCACCAAATATGCGGATGTGATAAATTGGTCACTTCTAAGTGTATGGCTTTTGTAGACATGCAAATAAACACAGCTAAATAACCTTTGTAGATTTTGGCATTTCTCCTCGTACTTTCTTTCAGGAGGAAAAACCCGGTATAGTCGACAAACACATTAAGGAATTATCTAGAATTTCAATAACGCGGTTTGCGACGAAAGTTTTTAATCGATGAGAAGAAGTTTGCAACCACCCTAATACCACCATGCAGTCACTGAATAGAAAGATGTTCTTCACGTTTAGCCTCTGTACGATAATGTCTCGAATAGATAAAAGAAGACGAGATAGTAAAACAGCGGCCATAAGCTCCAAACGTAGTATAGTAGCCGATTTAAGTGGCGCAACTCTACTCTTAGCTTTCAACAAGGAAATCGTTATCTCTCCATCAGAAGATAATGTGCGGAGATACAAAAAAGCGGCGTAACCTTTCTCAGAGCCATCACAGAATCCTAAGATCGAACAATCTGAGTCCGGTTCAATATGACAAAAGCGGGGGATACTAATTTCTGATAGAGAAGATATTTGAGTTTTTGGACAGTTTGGTGGAAACATGTTTATTATGCTGGGCTTCTTGTTTAGGTGTGCTTGTGTCGTGGTAGTCTTGTTGGAGATAAATCTTCGGGAACAAATTAAGATGTTTTATGGCTATCGTGGTTATCTTTGACCATCTTCATAATCTGGCTTTGTTTTGTCTTTTTTGTTCAGGGTGCTCAGGGAGGCTTGTTGGGTCCTCTGGTTTGTTGTTCTGTTAAAATGGTTCTAGCCTCAAATTTTGATCTCTCTTGAGAGATGTCCCTTTCTCAAAAAATCCGCGGATCACATTTTTCCAATGGTTTGTCACTTCGATTGCTGCTGATTTGATTATAAAATGGCTCTTGTTTATGATTAATACATTATGGGGTACAATTTGTGTGATTTCGGCGATGGACATCCAACAAATAGGGTTAACGTCTCACAAAATAGAATTATAGAATTCAACAAGCCTATTTGATTCTTACTTTTTTTCTGAACCTAATTGGTCTACCAGGATTTCAGCCAATCCTGTAGATGGGTGGGTTTCAACTTCCGTTGTGGGTATAGGTACATTATTCTCTGGGCTAATCTTCCAATCTTCTGCATACCAGTCTGGTACCAAAATAAATGGCTCTTCAATTTTCCACGAATGGTCTTTCTGTATATTTGTTTTTAAGTGAATTCATTCGTACCTCTGTCTGGTTATTATTCTTATCATTATTTATTTTAGGAAACATGTTTCTACTGTAAATTGTTTCCATTATCAGTACAACAGATCTAAACGAAAAATATTTGTGAATGAATTTATAATGTCTCTTTATCTGGTAAGAAACAATGAAGATATACAGAATTATTTATATATGTATTTTATTTGAAGATATTTGATATTATGTTTATTATTGAATTAATTTATAACTCTGGACTGGACTGTGTGGGTTAAATATTTCATAATCTATTCTAGATTCAGATATCTTGGGTTGAACTGGTCCATGGTCCATAACCAAAAGAGTTTAAACCAATTCCAATAATGTACCAAATGGTCAAAAAAATGTTCATTATTGAATTAATTTATAACTCTGGACTGGACTGTGTGGGTTAAATATTTCATAATCTATTCTAGATTCAGATACCTTGGGTTAAACTGGTCCATGGTCCATAACCAAAAGAGTTTAAACCAATTCCAATAATGTACCAAATGGTCAAAAAAATTATTAATAAACTCTATAAAGCTTTTGACTTTTAATTGAACGGACGATGTTAGTTAGAACTATTCTAGATTCAGATATCTTGGGTTAAACTGGTCCATGGTCCATAACCAAAAGAGTTTAAACCAATTCCAATAATGTACCAAATGGCCAAAACATTATTAATAAACTCTATAAAGCTTTTGACTTTTAATTGAACGGACGATGTTAGTTAGAACTCGAAGATTTAGCATTTAGTTTGTTTGCCCGTCTGTTTGTTGGGCGATAACTCTCCAACAATTTATCCGATTTGGGTGAAATTTCAACACTCAAAGGACATTTTCTGATTATTTTTGGAGCCGATATGGACTTGAGTTTGGAGGCTCCTTAGACAAGGCTTTTTCTGTGTGAACAGAATCTAATGTTGAATTTATATCCGCGAGCGTTTGCTCACATAACATCTAGAGGTGACACTTGTCCCGTGTTAAAACACCATTGTGACAATTCACAAAGTATAGCATGGTGACAACACACCATCACAATAGACACACTACAAAGGATAGTATGTCCACCTATAGCATATCCACGTCACTGACGTGTGATTGACAGGGTGACGAGTGACAGTTTCCGATCTCGTCGTGAAAAAATTAGCATATTCTGCTGTTGTGAGGACACTAGGACAGCATCTAGTGGTGTAACAAGCTATCTAGTGGTGTAACAAGCTATCTAGTTGTGTAACAAGCTATCGACTTCTGTAACAAGCGACTTGAGAATGTTGAGATGGTTGATAAAAATCAACGGAACTGCAAACTGCATAACTGACACTTGCCCCGTGTTAAAACACCATTGTGACAATTCACAATCAAAGTATAGCATGGTGACAACACACCATCACAATAGACATACTACAAAGGATAGTACGTCCACCTATACCTAGCATATCCACGTCACTGACGTGTGATTGACAGGGTGACAAGTGACAGTTTCCTATCTCGTCGTGAAAAAATTAGCATATTCTGCTGTTGTGAGGACAGCATCTAGTGGTAGTGGTGTAACAAGCTATCGACTTGTGTAACAAGCAACTTGAGAATGTTGAGATAGTTGATAAAAATCAACGGAACTGCAAACTGCATAAGTGATGACTATTGATGATGTAAAACTGGGCTCAAAGATTGGGATTATTTGCTAATTAAATGAACTTTCTGGGTGTTACATTGCTTATATTGAGACATTATCCGTTGAATGTGCCTACTTGTCTTGGAAATAACGTCATACTTTTTTTTTTACTTTAAGTGGCAAGGTTCTCCTGAAGGAGCCCTTCCACATAACCATTTCAGTGATACCAACTGACTTTTCTTTAGTATGATATTAATTTTCCTTCTTCTTCTTTTCTGATTTCAGGTAAGTGTGGACTCCTATACTGATCGATCTTGGATTGGACTTTTCCAACCCATTAGCTAGGAGAAAAGTATGCTATGTTACAAGAACTAGCTGCTTCCATAACGTCGCGTAAGATACCACTTTTATCTTTTTGGTTGTGGTAGGATTCGGCATTCGATTTTTGGCTGCTGAGGCTACCAAGGGTTAATTCTCCTCTTGCTGAACTGTCTTCTAAAGCAGCGTCCACACTACTATTTTAGATAGACATCGTCTGAAGCACATCCACACTAAAAACCTCCTTTTTACTTTCCTTATCATATATTGTATAGGGATAATACAGGGTCGTTCATAAGAAGAAGTCCTAATTTATTTTATAGGGCTGATGATTTTCTCCGGGTAGGTATGAGGTATACCCGAATAAAAATGAATCGTATTATTTTCAGTTAATAATCGGGTTACAACCTAAACTTTTCGGTTTGTTACCTATGTATTTTACAATGACTTAAAGGAAAAGTCCTGCTGAAAATATGGGAAAGGTCCCCCAACTACGCTTTTCCACGGGGGTTCACGATCCCAGATATAAATAGACAAAGGCCTGTACAGAAATAAAAATAATCTACGTATTCTAAATAGATTCTAGGGTAGGAAATAGATAGATTCTAGGGTAGAAAATAGATAGATTCCAGGGTAGAAAATAGGAATAGTAGATTAATAATGTAGGTTGTTAGGCGAACTTTTCTATTCTCAAATACCACACAATCCATGGAGGAGAGTTGGGGGGGGGGATATACCCATTCATTATTCTGAAACTACTACCGCCTGTCTAATGTTCAGGTTGGGCGAGGAAAACTGGAGGCCCCCCTTTTGAATAATAATTTGGAAAATTAAAAATATACAGTGGGAACACAGAATATATTATGTACACAAAAATGTTTATTGGGTGGTTCAGAATTTCGTGTCTCGTACGCAGGTATGGTGTTTTAATGCTATTCCTAGTGTTCTGGGTTAGTTATTACAGGAGGTTTGGGCGGCTAGGCGTCAATTGAGTGGATTTTTTTTTTTTTTTTGCCAAACAGTCCACATGTCAAATTCAATTCAATCAATATTAATTTATTGTATTGTTAATTCACATTATATACAAAGCTGATTGTGAATCGATATGAGTTTTATGACACTTCTTACTTACACATAACGCCCATTATTCTATGATATGTGACGGTATACTCATACAGGGGTGTCTCTACTTTTGTCACACCCTGTCTTTATTTAATGTCGAAAGAGGGAAATACAAATAAAAAGCCCAAGGAGAGGGGTATAGGGGGCCTTTGAATTTATACAGCCTCGTTAGGAATGATAATTATGTGTGCCGGTTATTACTTCTGTCTATTTATTTACTGCAGCGGTTCGTAAATGTAATTTTCTAGGGCCTCTGTTGTCTAAAGTATTTCAGAAGTTCGAGGTTAGATAAAGGGGGAAAGATAAAGTATTACAGAGGAAATGAGGAGAAAGGAGGAATATTTGCAAGAGAAAAAGTACAAAAGTTGGGTTTGGTGGGGGGAGGGAGCGACTTACATCCCAAACAAAATGGGAAGCATTAGCAAAGTTGTTCATGGGGAAGTAATGGGAGGTAAAAATCATTAGAATCATCAAGAAGTTATGAGATCCCAGGTTGATATTGAAAATGTTGAATTTGTATAAGAGGAATGACATAAAGATATACACAAATACAAATATTAATTTTTACAGGATATCCAAATGGGATCTGAGATTCTGAGGGTTCGAGGTTATAGGGCCCCATTTGTCTGAAAGAAGTTCTAGGGTCACTTTGGTCTGAACGATTGTAGAAGGAAAATTCTTTGACCTATACTTTATAAGCGGTGTGGACGCACCTTAATCATTGAGTTCGAGGTTCTAGGGCCCCATTTGTCTGAAAGAAGTTCTAGGGTCACTTTGGTCTGAACGATTGTAGAAGGAAAATTCTTTGACCTACTTTATAAGCGGTGTGGACGCACCTTAATCATTGGTGCAATGGTTATTTCTAATCTTTTTTGGGGTGGGATGGATTTTTGTTTATTTTTTGTGGGCACTTGATTTATTTTGGGAGGAAAGTAATCATTGGTGCAATGGTAGGTTCCTACTTCAATGTGGACGTGCCCTTTGTCTTGAAAAACTTGTTTCACTTCATTTATCGGATCCCATTTATTTTAGGAAACGCTGTCCATTTATTTATTTATAGAAAGCTACATTCTGAAAACTGCCTGCTGCTAGTGAATGAGTTTTGTACAAATGTTGTCTGTCTGTCAGAAGAGAGGGGATAGAGGTTGCTATAGTATTGAGTGGGTTTTTTTTTTTTTTTTTTTTGCCAAACAGTCCATATGTTAAATTCAATTCAATCAATATTTATTGTATTGCTAATTCACATTATATACAAAGCTGATTGTGAATCGATATGGGTTTTATGACACTTCTTACTTACACATAACGCCCATTATTCTATGATATGTGACGGTATACTCATACAGGGGTGTCCCTACTTTTGTCACACCCTGTCTTTATTTAATGTCGAAAGGGGGAAATACAAATAAAAAGCCCAAGGAGAGGGGTATAGGTGGCCTTTGAATTTATACAGCCTCGTTAGGAATGATAATTATGTGTGCCGGTTATTATACTTCTGTCTATTTATTTACTGCAGCGGTTCGTAAATGTAATTTTCTAGGGCCCCACTTGTCTGAAAGAAGTTCTAGGGTCACTTTGGTCTGAACGATTGCAGAAGGAAAATTCTTTGACCTACTTTATAAGCGGTGTGGACGCACCTTAATCATTGGTGCAATGGTTCCAATAGTTAGTTATAAATAATGGATAACTTGTTTCACTTCATTTATCGGATCCCATTTATTTTAGGAAACGCTGTCCATTTATTTATTTATAGAAAGCCACATTCTGAAAACTGCCTGCTGCTAGTGAATGAGTTTTGTACAAATGTTGTCTGTCTGTCTGTCAGAAGAGAGGGGATAGAGGTTGCTATACTCAATTTGATGGTCTATTATTATGTTCATTTTATATCCAGACATAGAAATGTTAGACAGGATAATGATGACTTCTGAATGGCCTTTTACATTCCCGGCAAGATTTATAGACTGACAGAAATATTGAGCGACTTTTTGAGGGTAAAAACATGTTTCCCTTTTGAAAGACTTTTTGAGGGTAAGTACATAAAAATATTTTTCCCTTCCTTGCTTGAGAGTGCCTACTGAATAAAAAATTTCGCCTTTTGCTATAGTCAATTTGATGGTCTATTATTATGTTTATTTTATATCCAGACATAGAAATGTTAGACAGGATAATGATGACTTCTGAATAGCCTTTTACATTCCCGGCAAGATTTATAGACTGACAGAAATATTGAGCGCCTTTTTGAGGGTAAAAACCTGTTTCCCTTTTGAAAGACTTTTTAAGGGTAAGTACATAAAAATATTTTTCCCTTCCTTGCTTGAGAGTGCCTACTGAATAAAAAATTTCGCAGATTTATAGACTGACAGAAATATTGAGCGACTTTTTGAGGGTAAAAACATGTTTCCCTTTTGAAAGACTTTTTGAGGGTAAGTACATGAAAATATTTTCCCCTTCCTTGCTTGAGAGTGCCTACTGAATAAAAAATTTCGCCTTCCTCTTCTGTTGGGCACAAATTACTTGAAAAATATCGGGTTTTAACTTTTAACAATTTCATCACTGGGCAAATAATGGTGGCATTTACATTTAAGGCAAATAATTGGAAAAAAGGGGAAAAATTGCATGGCCCTAAATAAAGTACACAAAAATACCCTTTTCCTTCTGGCCAGCCCCGTAATTGACAAAAAAGGGTGCAGTTTTTCTCTCTAAGTAGACAGGCCCCCCCCCGCCCCATTTTGGGGGTACTACAGGGGGAGGGGACTTATGTGGGGTGATCCTATTAGGCAGCATTTTAAAATTCATAGCGCACAGGTGCTTCAATTACCCTTCCTTGCCCCCACCTTTTATATTTGTTTCGCTGCCTAATGTAGGGAACAAGTGCGGGGAGGTTGGGTAGGTATGTAATAAAGTCTTCGTATGGTGTATGTGTATGAATGGGAAAGATTTGAAAATGTTCAAAATTAATTAAAAAACACGTGAAAACGGTGAAATGATGCGTAGATGTACGTTAGGTAGGTACTTAGGAAAATTGTATGTTTGTATGTGTTGTTTAATGTTTGTAATGTGCTCGTACAATGTTTTATCTTTAAAACTTCTGTTTCGGCTAAGTAAATACACTCTGTGCGTACTTTTACTCAGGGCCTGAGAAAGGGGGGGGGGGTCTAACTACGGCCTGGGCTCCTCTGGAACCTCCTGAAAATGGAAATAAAAGGGGGGGGGATATCTAAGTTAGGTAGTATTATTGTTTGGAAAAAAGTGACACAACCTCAGTAGTGTAGTGGTTAGCGCGGTTGACTTCGGTTCAAGTCCAAGTCAAGTCATATTATTTAGGGTAGTTCTATCGGCGGAACGACAATTTATTGTGGCCAGATTTTATGTTCTCCCCCCCCCCAAAAAAAGGAGAAGAAGAAGAAGAAGAAGAAAAAAATTGCAAGAAAGGGGCCTTTGAATTTAGCCCCACGGCCCTTTTGGGCTTTGATCGGCCCTGTTTTGTGCTTTCTCTCTAGCATCCCTGCTCATTGTAGGTATGTTCCTACTTCCCTGTATTTCTCTTCTTCTCCTCCTCTTCCCTCTTTTCTTCTTTACCTTCCCTCCCCACCAATGTATTTCTTCTTATTATTCCCTTTAGGTACCTTTCCCTCCTCTGTTTCCTCCCTGGAATTTTCAAGCCAGGGTTTATTCAGTAAATAGAAGGGTCCCTGCTCATTGTAGGTATGTTCCTACTTCCCTGTATTTCGCTTCTTCTCCTCCTCTTCCCTCTTTTCTTCTTTACCTTCCCTCCCCACCAATGTATTTCTTCTTCTTATTCCCTTTAGGTACCTTTCCCTCCTCTGTTTCCTCCCTGGAATTTTCAAGCCAGGGTTTATTCAGCAAATAGAAGGTAGAACAAAGGCTTCCTCCCTGGAATTTTCAAGCCAGGGTTTATTCAGTAAATAGAAGGTAGAACAAAGGCTCAAGCATGATTTGTGCTTAGTAATAAAACAAGAGCTTGTTCCAAATGTGTACTTATACGAATTGGTATGTGTAATGAAGAAGCGAAGCATTTGCTTGGGAATTTTTTGCGCTCTACCTAACCCTTCAAAGGTCTTTCGGGATTGTTCGCGGTATTCGCGGATTGTTCGCGGTATTCGCGGATTGTTCGCGGTATTCGCGGATTGTTCGCGGTATTCTTAATGGAATTTATCAAAACATCTTCTTCCTCTTCTCTTTCCCACCTCTTCATCTTCTCCCTTGCCTGCGGCGCTGTTCCTCGTTCTTTTCGTGTTAACCTTCATCCCCCAGGATGTGTGAATGTGTAGACCGAAAAATTACAAAAAAATTACAAAAAATCTTCCTATCCATTCTTTTCCTCATCCTCCTCCTTGACACCAGATTGTCGGGAATACAGTGTTGCATGAATGGAAAAGCGCCTCGTAAATTATGCAACACCGCATTCCCGTTTCCACACATTGTTGCATTTTAGATCGCGCAATGAATTTTGCATGCCACTCGTAATGCGCTCACAAAACAATGGTGTGTTAGTAATACCTACATGTACACTCACAAGCAGGACTATTGGGATGGATCGACTTTGGAACTTTATCGACACCTGTAGTACCTTTACTAGCAATCATATTTCCAGCTGAAAATAGAGCCAAATTGAAAACCCAAGACGGTATCTTCAAGATATCAATACCTATGAGCTTTAGCCTGGTCCAAAAAAGTTTTGGATTTTTGGAAAATATTTTCGTAAATATTCAGATAATGCTGTCACAGTAAATGAATGGCAATCCAGAATGTCTCGATATTTTGTACTGGGGTGTATTTTTCTCTCCGTAAGCTCCTATGTCTAACACAATCGCGCTAAGCTGTTTATTTGAACTTACATTATTCTCTGATGGAAATTGAAAGAAAATACGGGGAAAAAAGTTGGTCTAATGCATTTTATTTCGATGTATTTTTATGCAAAGATATTCTACCTAGGTAACTATGCGTAGGAGCGTCTCTGGGATACGAAAAAGCAATGTTAAGGATAAAATTCCTTGGCCGGGATTGAATCCACGCCTTCCTGATTACCAGGCGAGCGTCTTGACCACTATACACCACCTAGGCAGGGCGCTTTAACACCACACCAAAAATAGGTCGTTTGTACCAAAAACCTCGTTTATACATGCGGTAAAAGAAAGTACAAATTTTGGACAGATTTCGACCGTTTTTTGGCGGTTTTCAGCTATAGCGACAAAACGGTTAGAGATATTGTAAAAGTTAGGGTAAAGGAACACTCAAATAAGCATCATTCAATAGGATAAGGAAAGTCGTGTGATGTTCACACCAGATTTTTAATTTCAACTTCCCCCCCCCCAACAACAGGCTTTGAAAGAGACAAGAAGAATGAGAAAACAATGAACAATGGGGGGGTAAACGCGGTGTAAAGTCGAATGAAAATTTTTTGAAAATTTCCCTCCTTCCTTCCCTTTTTCCCTTTCCCCTCCCCCTGGTACACACATAACTTTGGGTTAGGTAACACTGGAAATGTATACATTTGAGAATTCATTAAGAGATGGGAAAACTTTGCTCGACACCTGTAGTACCTTTACTAGCAATCATATTTCCAGCTGAAAATAGAGCCAAATTGAAAACCCAAGACGGTATCTTCAAGATATCATTAGCTATGAGCTTTAGCCTGGTCCAAAAAAGTTTTGGATTTTTGGAAAATATTTTCGTAAATATTCAGATAATGCTGTCACAGTAAATGAATGGCAATCCAGAATGTCTCGATATTTTGTACTGGGGTGTATTTTTCTCTCCGTAAGCTCCTATGTCTAACACAATCGCGCTAAGCTGTTTATTTGAACTTACATTATTCTCTGATGGAAATTGAAAGAAAATACGGGGAAAAAAGTTGGTCTAATGCATTTTATTTCGATGTATTTTTATGCAAAGATATTCTACCTAGGTAACTATGCGTAGGAGCGTCTCTGGGATACGAAAAAGCAATGTTAAGGATAAAATTCCTTGGCCGGGATTGAATCCACGCCTTCCTGATTACCAGGCTTGAAAGAAAATACGGGGAAAAAAGTTGGTCTAATGCATTTTATTTCGATGTATTTTTATGCAAAGATATTCTACCTAGGTAACTATGGGTAGGAGCGTCTCTGGGATACGAAAAAGCAATGTTCAGGATAAAATTCCTTGGCCGGGATTGAATCCACGCCTTCCTGATTACCAGGTGAGCGTCTTGACCACTATACACCACCTAGGCAGGGCGCTTTAACACCACACCAAAAATAGGTCGTTTGCACCAAAAACCTCGTTTATACACGCGGTAAAAGAAAGTACAAATTTTCTAATCTCCATTCTTAAGAGTCAGAGCTGAAGAAGAGCCTCAGATTTTTTTTTAATTTCAACTTTTCCCCCCCAACAACAGGCTTTGAAAGACGAGGCGAATACAATAGTCCGTCCCTTATACCTTTTTATTACTATTGTAATAGTAAAGGGAGGACGGACTAAAAAAGGAAAATACAAGAAAATATTGTGCTTTCTAATACAGTGGTAGGTAATAGGTACCTGTGCTCGGGAGACTTTTGTAGGAAATTTTAATTGTATGCTTCTGATTTTTCTGACTTCTTGGTTCAACGAATGTCGAAGGTCTTTTGTTCGCAACCCAGTTTTACTATGCTATGTTCATTCTATAGGTATGCTATGTATATTTTCAGTTGAATGTGGAAGGTCTTTTGTTCGCAACCCAGTTTTACTATGCTATGTTCATTCTATAGGTATGCTATGTATATTTTCAGTTTTTTTTTCTACCACTTACCTTGTTTGACTTGTGGGAGCTTTGCGTCAACTAAGTTGCTTTTATTCATTCCACGGATATGGATAATGTCTGCTGCTCCCTGAAGAAGTTTTCTGTTAAACCAACAGTTTCACTAAAGACTTATAGTCGAAGATTTCTTTTTCGATATAGGGTCTTCTGATTTTCTGACTTCTTGGTTCAACGAATGTCGAAGGTCTTTTGTTCGCAACCCAGTTTTACTATGCTATGTTCATTCTATAGGAATGCTATGTATATTTTCAGTTTTTTTTTTCTACCACTTACCTCTGTTTGACTTGTGGGAGCTTTGCGTCAACTAAGTTGCTTTTATTCATTCCACGGATATGGAGAATACCTGCTGTGCGTCAACTAAGTTGCTTTTATTCATTCCACGGATATGGATAATGTCTGCTGCTCCCTGAAGAAGTTTTCTGTTAAACCAACAGTTTAACTAAAGACTTATAGTCGAAGATTTCTTTTTCGATATGATATAGGGTACTTACTTAGTTCTTACTACAAACTGGACAGATAGAAGCAAGGTGGTATTTCTTCAGGTGAAAATAGCTGTTTCGGTGTTTCTTCAGATTCTATCCGAAACTCAATATTGTATGCTTTTGTCCGTCCGTTTTACACAATAACTAATAACCCGAGAAAATCGCATGTCTCACGCCCATTACTTTATAAATAGGAACAACTCCTCTCCCTCTCTCTTCCTCCTTCTCTTTTCCCTCTCTCACTAACTCCTCTCCCTCCCCATCCCTCTGCCCTCTCTCCCTGCCCTAGCCTCTCCTTTTCTCTTCTCTCTCCCTATAACCCTCTCCCTCTCTCTCCCCCTCCCTCCCTTTCTCTCTCTCTCTTCCTTTCCTTCTCTCCCCCTCTCTCACTAACTCTCTCTCTCACACCCACCCACGCCCATATCTCACCACCATCTTTCCCCCCAAAATTTCAAATTGAAAAGCCCTTTCTTCAAAGGCATAAATAAGTTGGGTATGCCGTTTATTTCATTCCTTAATTCCCAGCCGTTTCTGAGATATAAGCGTGGTTCGCAAATCACGAACCACCCTGTATAGGTATTATTTAATTTTTCACTCGGACATGATCGGAACTTACCAAAACTTACCCAATGATGTTATTACGGTATTTTTCACTCGGAAATGTTTGGAACTTACCAAAACTTATCCCATGATGTTATTACGGTATTTTCACTAGGAAATGGTCGGAACTTACTAAAACTTACCCAATGATGTTACTTTGGCATTTTTAACTCGGGTATGACCCGAACTTACTAAAACTTACATAATAATGTTATTATGGCGTTTTCTCACTCGGAAACCACCCGAACTTACTAAAACTTACCCAAAAATATTACTATGGTGTTTTTCACTCAGAAATAACCAAAACTCACCAAACCTTACCAAATGATGTTACTATACCTATTGTCTTTGTACTTTGTTGCGCTACGCTCATACGTCATATTATGCTAAGTTTCTGCAAATCTGGGACAAAGAAGGGGAAGAAATAACTTTTGTACTCTTCTGTTTGTCGAAGCTTTGGTGCTTGAAATTAAAATAAATATTGAAGAATAAAAAGTATTTCCCGGATTACCCGGGGAAAGTTAAACAGAAAACTTACCGCTATATTTGACGATGTGATGGGATATAAACTTACTCAGAGGGAAATTTACGTCTTGGGAAATGAGGGAGAAAAAACTTATCTCGCGGGAGGGATTTCCAGATTTACCTGATTGTAAAATGCATTTCGGTATTTTGCAATCGGGTATTTTGCTGTATTTGGGTCAATTTCATGGCAGAGAGGGAATTCCCCTCAGGAGATCTGATGGAAGAAAGGTTGTAGGTACCTTTCGTTTATATCTGTCAGCTTAGTAGAATCTCTCCCCCTCTTTCTCTCTCTCTCTCTGTCCCTCCCCCTTCTTTTGTTTGAAACCAGAGAAACCAAAAGAACACAAAACAGAAAACTTACCGCTATATTTGACGATGTGATGGGACAAACTTACTCAGAGGGAAATTTACGTCTTGGGAAATGAGGGAAAAAAACTTACCTCGCGGGAGGGATTTTCAGATTTACCTGATTGTAAAATGCATTTTGCTGTATTTGGGTCAATTTCATGGCAGAGAGGGAATTCCCCTCAGGAGATCTGATGGAAGAAAGGTTGTAGGTATCTTTCGTTTATAGCTGTCAGCTTAGTAGAATCTCTCCCCCTCTCTCTCTCTCTCTCTCTCTCGTCCGCTTTCTTTCACTCTCTTTCAACAGAATTTTTTCGACCTTCTTTTGTTTGAAACCAGAGAGGCCAAAAGAACACAAGTTGAGTGGAGGAGAAAGAGAGGGAGAGAGAGAGAGAGAATGAGTGAGAGAGAGAGAGAGAGAGAAAGAAAATGAAAAGATTGTCCGAAGTGGCAAGAAGATATGCTTGGAATGTGAGAATGCCTAACACACCCAAAAATCTCTCACCCTCTCTGTCGCTCTGTCTCTCTCTCTCGCTCTTTTCGCAGACTACCCGTAGAAAGCACTTAGTATCAAAAATGTAACAAAGATACGAGTGAGAGGGAGAAAGGGAGGGAGAGAGAGAAACAACAAAAAAGTTTTGGACTTTCCATCTAGTTTTCAAAAATATCTTTCTTTCTTTATTTTTCTCCTTTTCTCCCTCTTTCCATCTCTGACCTTCTTTCTCTCCTCTCTCTCTCTCCCTCTCTTTCCCTCTATTTCTCTCCCTCTTCCTTTCTCTACCTCTCTGTTTATTGTCCGAAGTGGCAAGAAGATATGCCTGGAATGTGAGAATGCCTAACACACCCAAAAATCTCTCTGTCTCTCTCTCTCTCTCTCTCTCGCCCTTTTCGCAGACTACCCGTAGAAAGCACTTAGTATCAAAAATGTAACAAAGAAGCGAATGAGAGAGAGAAAGGGAGGGAGAGAGAAAAAGAACAAAAAAGTCTAGGACTTTCCATCTAGATTTCAAAAATATCTTTCTTTCTTTATTTTTCTCCTTTTCTCTCCTCTCTCTCTCCTCCCTCTGACCTTCTTTCTCTCTCCTCTCTCTCTCTCCTCCCTCTGACATTTCTTTCCCTCCTTTCTCTCTCTCTCTCTCTCTTTCCCTCTATTTCTCCCTCTTCCTTTCTCTACCTTTCTGTTCCTAAAGTGTCATTTGCCTGGCATTAGTGACAAACAAGTGATAGAAAAGTCCTGTTTTGGGGCTTCTTTTCTTTTGAAGAACCTATCTCTGTTGTAGTAATAAGTGAATTAGAACAGTCGTTCTGATATTTTACACATAGGTAAGTGATTCCTAATGAGCTCTTTTTATCCGGAAGAAGCCTAGAGTCCTTCTGCTGAGACAGTGAGGAGGGTTTCGGCTGATTTTTCCAACTCCACATCCGAATAATAAACATGTAACTCTTCCCATTACATGATTTATTACATAAAATTCCATACCTCGGCTGGGATTGAACCCACGCCCTCCTGTTTACCAGGCGAGCGCCTTGACCACTACACCACCGAGGCAGGTATACCACCGAGGCAGGTATAAAGTGATTCCTAATGAGCTCTTTTTATCTGGAAGCAGCCTAGATTGAGTCCTTCTGCTGAGGCACTGAGGAGGGTTTCGGCTGATTTTTCCATCTCCACATCCGAATAATAAATATGTAACTCTTCCCATTACATGATTTATTACATGCTTTTTCAAACGAGACAAATCGAACATAGCAATAAACAACAGCTGTTTACAACTTTACATACATCATATCCTATTGGACTTTGGAGAGTTTAGAGGGAAACCAGGGATTGCTCCAGATGTGGTAGGGAAAACAGGGAAGGATCTAGAGAGGGGGGATAGGGAATGCGTACCCGTTATTGGACCCCTGGGACCTTCCCTATTGTAAATAGCCAGCCTGAGACTCCGTCCCTGATTATCTTATATTTTACATGACAGATAGGTCCTGGGAGACACCCACGAAATTTTCTTTATTTTTCTGCCACGAGTTTCCATTGTATTTGGTTCTCTTTTCCCGTTTCTTCTTCTTCCTCTTTTCTAAAGTGTCATTTGCCTGGCATTAGTGACAAACAAGTGATAGAAAAGTCCTGTTTTGGGGCTTCTTTTCTTTTGAAGAACCTATATCTGTTATAGTAAAAAGTGAATTAGAACAGTCTATCTGATATTTTACACATATGTAGGTAAGTGATTCCTAATGAGCTCTTTTTATCTGGAAGAAGCCTAGATTGAGTCCTTCTGCTGAGGCAGTGAGGAGGGTTTCGGCTGATTTTTCCAACTCCACATCCGAATAATAAATATGTAACTCTTCCCATTTCATGATTTATTACAAACTCTTCAAAAATCGGCTGATTTTTCCAACTCCACATCCGAATAATAAACATGTAACTCTTCCCATTACATGATTTATTACATACTTTTTCAAACGAGACAAATCGAACATAGCAATAAACAACAGCTGTTTACAACTTTACATACATCATATCCTATTGGACTTTGGAGAGTTTAGAGGGAAACCAGGGATTGCTCCAGATGTGGTAGGGAAAACAGGGAAGGATCTAGAGAGGGGAATGGAGATACTGAATGCGTACCCGTTATTGGACCCCTGGGACCTTCCCTATTGTAAATAGCCAGCCTGAGACTCCAGCCCTGATTATCTTATATTTTACATGACAGATAGGTCCTGGGAGACACCCACGAAATTTTCTTCATTTTTTCTGCCACGAGTTTCATTTGTGTATTTGGCTCTCTTTTCCCGTTTTTTTTCCCCTTTCTTTCTTCTTCTTCTTCGTATTTTCCCTTTTCTTGTCGTCTTCACATCAAATGAATTGAACATTTTCTTTTTCATTCTATAGGTATGCTATGTATATTTTCAGTTTTTTTTTTTCTACCACTTACCTTGTTTGACTTGTGGGAGCTTTGCGTCAACTAAGTTGCTTTTATTCATTCCACGGATATGGATAATGTCTGCTGCTCCCTGAAGAAGTTTTCTGTTAAACCAACAGTTTCACTAAAGACTTATAGTCGAAGATTTCTTTTTCGATATAGGGTACATGTAGTTCTTACTACAAACTGGACAGATAGAAGCAAGGTGGTATTTCTTCAGGTGAAAATAGCTGTTTCGGTGTTTCTTCAGATTCTATCCGAAACTCAATATTGTATGCTTTTGTCCGTCCATTATACACAATAACTAATAACCCGAGAAAATCGCATGTCTCACGCCCATTACTTTATAAATAGGAACAATTCCTCCCCCTCTCTCTTCCTCCTTCTCTTTTCTCTCTCTTACTAACTCCTCTCCCTCTGCATCCCTCTGCCCTCTCTCCCTGCCCTAGCCTCTTTTGTCCGTCCATTATACACAATAACTAATAACCCGAGAAAATCGCATGTCTCACGCCCATTACTTTATAAATAGGAACAACTCCTCGCCCTCTCTCTTCCTCCTTCTCTTTTCCCTCTCTCACTAACTCCTCTTCCTCCCTCCCTTTCTCCTCCTTTCCTTCTCTCCCTCTCCCCCTCTCTCTCTCTCCTTCCCTCTCTCACTAACTCTCTCTCTCTCACCCACCCACGCCCATATCTCACCACCATCTTTCCCCCCTAAATTTCAAATTGAAAAGCCCTTTCTTCAAAGGCATAAGTTGGGTATGTTATGGGTTATAGGTACCCCTAGCCCCTACAACTAATAAGAGGTAGCAAGTAGCCAGGTACTCTTTTTTTTAATAAGAAAACTTTTCATTTATTTACATAATGAAAAATAATAATAATAAACCCCCCCCCCAATCAAATGTCTTGGGGGGAGGTAGGGC
>NW_007379575.1:31407-46755 GCF_000475195.1 Diaphorina citri | reverse complement strand
CTACCAACTAAGCTAAGTAGGCTGGCACATTTATTTCGATCGAGAAGAATAATATGATCTCCACATACCAAACATCCCCTGCTCAAAGTTCCACTTTATGTAAACACTACTGTATAAGCACTATTATTATTATATAGGTAGGTACCTACATCCTACATAGGAGGGTAGGTACCTACATAGGTAGGTAGGTAGATAGGTACCTACCTATCTACCTACTCATACCTACCTATGTAGGTACCTACCTGCATAGGTAGGTAGATAGGTACCTACATAGGTAGGTATGAGTAGGTAGATAGGTAGGTACCTATCTACCTACCTACCTATGTAGGTACCTACCCTCCTATGAATAAAAAAAAAAAAAAAAAAAAAAAAAAAAAGAGAGAGAGAGAGAGAGAGAGAGAGAGAGAGAGAGAGAGAGAGAGAGAGATGGAGGAGTAAAATAACGAGGACATGAAAAAAAAAAGTTTCCCCGTGTTCTTTTTTTTTGTTGCCTCTATGAAGGACAAAGCACTGCATAAGTGCATACATCATAGTGTGCATATAGTGACTTAGTCTATTAATGTAGTGACATCATGGTAATATTGTAAGCGAACGATTTAATGATGCAAATGCAGCAGACAAATTGCAGAGAGAGAGAGAGAGAGAGAGAGAGAGAGATGGAGGAGTAAAATAACGAGGACATGAAAAAAAAAGTTTCCCCGTGTTCTTTTTTTTGCCTCTATGAAAGACAAAGCACTGCATACATCATAGTGTGCATAGTGACTTAGTCTATTAATGTAGTGACATCATGGTACCTAATATTGTAAGCGAACGATTTAATGATGCAAAAGCAGCAGACAAATTGTTTGGCATGATGAGAATTTCCAAACATGTCTGATATCATATTAATGTGCAATACTCAAGAACTAAATGAGAACATTAGGGGAAGCGGGAAGGAAGACTTCATTTGTCTCCAAGTCAAAAGTCCTCTGATATCTCTATGTAGGTAAAGTGTATAATGGTCTGTTACTGCTACTTCCATAGAACTCTTAGAATATTCTAGGAAGGAGAGAGAGAGAGCATCTAAAAATCTAAAATAAATATAAGACAGAAGTACGATCAAAGGATTTAGTGGTACCTATAGTTATAAGTGTTTTAATCGATGTCGATTGACAATTTATTTTATAATTTGGAAGTGTGAAAAAATCTGGTGTGATCATAACACGACTTTCTATGTAATATACCTACTCGTATTTCCACACATTTCCCGATTTTGAAAATTTGGACCGATTGCAATACTTCCTCATTACATTGTGTACCTACATTACATATTGTACCCATAACTATGTACCCAGTACCCATAACTATCGAGATAGACACTCTCTTGAGCCTTGTATCCTATCAAAATTATCAGCAAGAAGAAGAAGAAGCTAACTAATTTTTGAAAATTTGGACCGATTGCAATACTTCCTCATTACATTGTGTACCTACATTACATATTGTACCCATAACTATGTACCCAGTACCCTTAACTATCGAGATAGACACTCTCTTGAGCCTTGTATCCTATCATAATTATCAGCAAGAAGAAGAAGAAGAAGAAGAAGAAGAAGAAGAAGAAGAAGAAGAAGAAGAAGAAGCTAACTAATAGTTACCGGAAAGAAAACTTTTACCGCACTACTTCACATATCTCTACAAAGTCATGTAGAGAGAGAGAGGGGGGGGAGAGAGAGAGGGATTGAGGGAAACTTTGTGTCTCTATTTGACGGACTTTTGTTAAGCTTGAAGTATAAATATATCACTTACATGGGGAACTTTCAAACTTTTCCGTTTAGCTTAATCCTTTGAAAAAGAGATGTCGTAAGTGCCAAGGTTAGTTCCCTTACATACATCATCATTACAAAGGTGGAGGGGGAGAGACTTGATGGATTTAAAAGGCATTTTTATCTTCTTGTCTTGTAATTCATATAACGCTCTTGGTAATTTCAATGTTATTGGTCGGTGGAGGGGGAGAGACTTGATGGATTTAAAAGGCATTTTTATCTTCTTGTCTTGTAATTCATAACGCTCTTGGTAATTTCAATGTTATTGGTTGGTGGAGGGGGAGAGACTTGATGGATTTAAAAGGCATTTTTATCTTCTTGTCTTGTAATTCATAACGCTCTTGGTAATTTCAATGTTAATGGTCTGCTGACCAGTACAGTGCTTTTTGGGGAAACCTGATGTAATTAAGGGTCATGTCTTTACAATTCTCGATTCAAGTAGTAAACAGAGGTATACATTTTATAAATCTACAATTCTATCTCCTCCCTCCCTCTCTCATATCTTTATTTACCTTGCATGTAGTTCTCTCGTAAAAATCCAAGTTGACAGCCTTGTTATAACTATAAAACCCTTATTTATACCTTATATAACGTCTCGTCTGTCTGTAATTCTGTATGGGTGAAACCCTTTGATACCTTTCTAATTGAGGAAAAAACAAAGGAACGGTTAGCCTGAAATATTCAATTTAGTGAATTTTCCAGTCCAAAAAATACTAGGCAACTACCTACCTATAGACTCCTTGGGATTTTTTATTGTTTTTCAGACGTTCAGATGGAAATGTTAGCACCTTATTATGCAATTTGGTATGTTTGTGATCATTCATTATCATTACCTATCTGGATTTAGTAGACATCGTACACCAGATGGAAATGTTAGCACTTGTTATTTGCCTTGGACACCTATAGTTAATGTTAATAGGTCCAGATGTAAAGGGTCCAAGATACAAAGTTCAAACACAATTCCACCTCACACCCAATGGAGGGTCAAGAATGAAGAGCTGGATTTAATAAAGCTAAATTAATAACTAAAAGCTGATGATACACCGGATCTGTTTATCAAATCGAATTAAAATATTTCCCGCCATCTCGTCCTTCCTATATTCGTATTTCATAATACCCTTGAGGAAAATTAATATGGTTCGACTAAATAGAGAGGAAAAAAATATCCCTCTCTCCCTCCCTCTCGTTCATTTTGTAACTTTTCTCTCTTTCTCTCGGTTTTTCTCAACTTTTTTTTATGTTTAAAAAACATTACGAACTCATAAATTCATTATTTTATGGTAGAAATGTGTGACTCGGTTTATTCCTGAGGGAGGGAGCCACAAAGTTGGGTTATTATTTTGTTTAGGAAATGCTATATGATGTGTTTACAGACCCCCTGGTCCCTGGTATACGAGTAGTTATTTTATTCTCATCAGTCAACACACTGCAGGCTATATGATGTGTTTACAGACCCCCTGGTCCCTGGTATACGAGTAGTTATTTTATTCTCATCAGTCAACACTGTTTACAGACCCCCTGGTCCCTGGTATACGAGTAGTTATTTTATTCTCATCAGTCAACACACTGCACTGTGATGATGTGGTGCAATAAGTATTCATTTGAAGTTTCTTCTGGTAGGTACTCACAATACAAACTAACATAACTCTAATTATTTCCATACTATAGGTACAGATGATGTGGTGCAATATTCATTTGAAGTTTCTTCTGGTAGGTACTCACAATACAAACTAACATAACTCTAATTATTTCCATACTATAGGTTCTATCCTTATTGTTCTGTAATTTTTCCTTGACTACTTCGAAGCTAGAAGAGAAGAAGGCACTACAACTTGGTACCTAATATAAGTACTAGTACAGGGGTTTCCAACTTCCATGTGTATGCGGGCCACATGCTACATTGGCAGGTATTTCGCGGGCCACATATAATATATGTACAATGTACATAGGGGAGGATGATGTGGTGCAATATTCATTTGAAGTTTCTTCTGGTAGGTACTCACAATACAAACTAACATAACTCTAATTATTTCCATACTATATAGGTACATACATTATTACTTCAGTATGTGTCTTTTTCTTATTGTTCTGTAATTTTTCCTTTACTACTTCGAAGCTAGAAGAGAAGAAGGCATTAATTACAACTTGGTACCTAATATAAGTACTAGTACAGGGGTTTCCAACTTCCATGTGTATGCGGGCCACATGCTACATTGGTAGGTATTTCGCGGGCCACATATATGTACAATGTACATAGGGGAGCATTGTAGAAACCTTGATACAGTAGGTATCTCTTAACATTTACAATGATACAGTAGGTATCTCTCTACATCTACAATCAGAGGGATAACTATTCACAAACATATTACCGAAGGTAAAGAAAATCTTGTACCAATTCCCAGAACAACAAAGGGAGAGCATATTTTATACAAGCAAGATCTGCAGGGTTTCCACTTTCAAAGAGAATTTACCTTTGAGCTGAATCTACCTTTAAAGATTAATACGAGGAAAAAGCAACCAATTCCCAGAACAACAAAGGGAGAGCATATTTTATACAAGCAAGATCTGCAGGGTTTCCACTTTCAAAGAGAATTTACCTTTGAGTTGAATCTACCTTTAAAGATTAATACGAGGAAAAAGCGAGCAAAAATTGAACGGCAAGATATTTGATATTATTTAAATTTTAATAAGGGAACATCCGACAAGCAGGAAGGAACACATTAATGGAAGGAAAAAGCACAAAGTACAGAGACAATGGAAAAGAAACATTATGGTGGAAATGAAATTCGACCATAATTGTATTTCTAGCTTCCTGTGTAGATACTTTAGTGAGAAGGAAAAAGATTTCTCGTCCAGTCTGTATAGATCTCGCCTTTGTTCTTCCAATAATATACCTTGCTTGCTTAGAAATGTTTTAACAAATTGTGTTGGTATTACCTAGGGCAGACTACATACACTACGAACTATTTCTCTTTCTTTGATTTTGATAGCTGCCTGTAGGTAACTATACCAATATGCTAGCATCAACTACATATTTTTTACTGTTGTAAGAGTCAATGAGTATGCATTGTTATTGCAGGTCTGAATTTTGAACAATGTTCATCCTACTGTGACTATATCTCAAATCAGAAACTATTCTCACTGACCTCTTTCATTTCCTGCTCCTGCTTCATTTCCTGATAATATATTGGTATTGTAAATTTTCTTAAAACCTACCCGAGGTCTGATATCTAAGAGAAACAAAGATGTATTCGCATATTATCTTGTTTTAAAATGTTCTGACCACGCTATGCTGACCAGTACAGTGCTTTTTGGGGAAACTTGATGTTAATAAGGGTCATGTCTTTACAATTCTCGATTCAAGTAGTAAACAGAGGTATACATTTGATAAATCTACAATTGTACACCATTGTTGTAAAAGTACTCATCAAAAAGTAATTCTGGAGAGAACTACCTACCTACTTTTATTTGACTTGAATTTCAAATGAAAATCGAAAAAAACGTAAGTGCCAAGGTTAGTTCCCTTACATACATCATCATTACAAAGGTGGAGGGGGAGAGACTTGATGGATTTAAAAGGCATTTTTATTTTCTTGTCTTGTAATTCATAACGCTCTTGGTAATTTCAATGTTATTGGTCTGCTGACCAGTACAGTCAGTGGCGTTGCGTGTATGTATGGCGTGTATGGCGGCCATACAACTCAAAAGTTTACTCTAATGCCCATAAATATTAATGGCATGTACCTACTGTGATGGGACTTGGTAGACCTGTGCATGAGCCCTACAAGGCCCTACACTTGAATTTAGACCACGCTACGCCACTGAGTACAGTGCTTTTTGGGGAAACTTGATGTTAATAAGGGTCATATCTTTTCTACCTTCCTGTGTAGATACTTTAGTGAGAAGGAAAAAGATTTCTCGTCCAGTCTGTATAGATCTCGCCTTTGTTCTTCCATTAATACCTATACCTTGCTTGCTTAGAAATGTTTTAACAAATTGTGTTGGTATTACCTAGGGCAGACTACATACACTACGAACTATTTCTCTTTCTTTCTTTGATTTTGATAGCTGCCTGTAGGTAACTATACCAATATGCATGCATCAACTAGGTACATATTTTTTACTGTTGTAAGAGTCAATGAGTATGCATTAATTGTTATTACAGGTCTGAATTTTGAACAATGTTCATCCTACTGTGAATAAATCTCAAATCAGAAATCTAGCTTCCTGTGTAGATACTTTAGTGAGAAGGAAAAAGATTTCTCGTCCAGTCTGTATAGATCTCGCCTTTGTTCTTCCATTAATATACCTTGCTTGCTTAGAAATGTTTTAACAAATTGTGTTGGTATTACCTGGGGCAGACTACATACACTACGAACTATTTCTCTTTCTTTGATTTTGATAGCTGCTTGTAGGTAACTATACCAATATGCATGCATCAACTACATATTTTTTTACTGTTGTAAGAGTCAATGAGTATATGCATTGTTATTACAGGTCTGAATTTTGAACAATGTTCATCCTACTGCGAATAAATCTCAAATCAGAAACTATTCTCAATGTCCTCTTTCATTTCCTGCTCCTGCTTCATTTCCTGATAATATATTGGTAGGTATTGTAAATTTTCTTAAAACCTACCCGAGGTCTGATTTCTAAGAGAAACAAAGATGTATTCGTATATTATCTTGTTTTAAAATGTTCCCTATTCTCTTTTTCCTGTAATTTCATTTGCTTTAGTATGTGAACTTGCATTTCACTTGACCCATATCCCATATTGTTTGATCTTACCTTCGTATATTATCTTGTTTTAAAATGTTCCCTATTCTCTTTTTCCTGTAATTTCATTTGCTTTAGTATGTGAACTTGCATTTCAGTTGACCCAATTCTCTTTTTCCTGTAATTTCATTTGCTTTAGTATGTGAACTTGCATTTCAGTTGACCCCTATCCCATATTGTTTGATCTTACCTTCCATTTCCATTCTGTCTTTGCTATCAGATAAGACAACGCGCTTGCAGGTTTATTTCGTATTATTGTCAACATTGAGGACATCCCAGTGTCTCTGTGTTCCAAGTTCAAAGCTCAAACCGTTTTGAGGGATATTTTCTGTTCTGCTCGAATGATTTGTATTTTATCTCTGATGCTTGATTGTACATTACATACGGATTCTCGAGAACACAAACACTGTGTTTTTTCTCCAATAAATTATTTCATTTCATCCAATTTTATTTTTAATGCTTCGAGCGGAGTTTAGTACTTTGTACATCCAAAGGAAATGCTCGATTTGCAGCTTATTTACGCCGTTCAGTTATCGATTGGGTTTCTTCTTCTTCTTCTTTTCTGTTTTTGTCTTTTCCTAAAGGCGTACTACAATTGCTACATGTTGTGGAACAGTAAAAAAGAAAAAAACAAAAAACATGTACCTACATTTTCGGGGGTTCCATTATTTATACGTAGCTTTATCTATCATTCTATATTTTCTTTGCTTTCATAGAGTTTCTCTTTCCCTTTTATTGAACATAATTTTCCCCACGATATAGTTACCTAATTTTCTTCTAGGTACCACTTACTATTTTTTACCTAAAATAAAATAAACCCCCTAATTTATTGATTCATACCCCAGCAATGGGTTCCAAGTTCCAAGCGTTGATATTGTATGCTGGGAACTGTCTACCCGCATTACTTCTTGTTGACATTAGTTATCAATTTGAACCTTTTCACAATGTCCTTAATTCTCTTTCCAGTTTTGTTTTATTTAACGAGGAGGACTATATTATTTGCTTCATCATCATATTGTGGAAATCCTGTTGAGTAATCGCTAGAGAACACAAACACTGTGTTTTTTCTCCAATAAATTATTTCATTTCATCCAATTTTATTTTTAATGCTTCGAGCGGAGTTTTGTACTTAGTACATCCAAAGGAAATGCTCGATTTGCAGCTTATTTACGCCGTTCAGTTATCGATTGGGTTTCTTCTTCTTCTTTTTTTCTGTTTTCGTCTTTTCCTAACCTAAAGGGGTACCTACTACAATTGCTACATGTTGTGGAACAGTAAAAAAAATAAAAAAAAAAAAAATAAAAAAAATAAAAACATGTACATTTTTGGGGGTTCCATTATTTATACGTAGCTTTATCTATCATTCTATATTTTCTTTGCTTTCATGGAGTTTCTCTTTCCCTTTTATTGAACATAATTTTCCCCACGATAGTTACCTAATTTTCTTCTATGTATCACTTACTATTTTTTACCTAAAATAAAATAAAACCCCTAATTTATTGATTCATACCCCAGCAATGGGTTCCAAGTTCCAAGCGTTGATATTGTATGCTGGGAACTGTCTACCCGCATTACTTCTTGTTGACATTAGTTATCAATTTGAACCTTTTCACAATGTCCTTAATTCTCTTTCCAGTTTTGTTTTATTTAACGAGGAGGACTATATTATTTGCTTCATCATCATATTGTGGAAATCCTGTTGAGTAATCGCTATGATAAACCATAATGAATTCATTGGATATATTGGTATATTGAATTCGTTGGATATAATATGTATTGTATAGGGGTTGACAATGCACATCCCAAGATATAAGAGATAAATTAATCTACTGCCTACCTAATATTTTATTGTATGTACGAGGACTATATTATTTGCTTCATCATCATATTGTGGAAATCCTGTTGAGTAATCGCTATGATAAACCATAATGAATTCATTGGATATAGATATTGGTATATTGAATTCGTTGGATATAATATGTATTGTATAGGGGTTGACAATGACACATCCCAAGATATAGGAGATAAATTAATCTACTGCCTACCTAATATTTTATATAGATATATAAATGTGTTGTATGTACGTACCTACATAATATGTAAGTACAGTTGTATGTATATTTTCAATATTTCCTGCATAAAATATTCTTATACCGTGTCGCCTGTCATTGATAATTCCTTTGTCAGGACAATAAAATTGACATGATTTGAGTTCTATTAACTACCCTAACATCCATGGTTGGGTATTAAGAGATGTACATAGGTAGGTGCTTGATGATGCAATAAAATTACATTAATCATATTACTCATTATTATGTTATTGTTGCTATTATGTTAAATGCTGTTATGATTCCTATGGCTTTAGCTGCTGTGGGATGTTGTCTAGCAGTAGCTGTTTCTGTTTTGGTTAATGTTCTACGTGACATCATAGCAACGTTTATTTCACCATGTTGTGCAGACTGCCAGGTTTTTTCAAGATAACAGAATGTTTTCAAGAGACTAACTATGATAACATTAGATAGTTTTAATATGAAACAGGCTTGAACTAAGATGAGTGAATTGGGAAAGGATGCTCAGAAATACACCGCGTGGTTACCTAATAATGAAGAAATCGCGTAAGGATTGCAAGATAATTGAAATCCAAGGTGAGGAATTTTTATTTTGTGAAACGTGAATATTTATCACAAACCTCTTCTACACTGTGTCAAATTTCGTGACTTCACTGTGACTTCAACTTTACTAACAACTTCCTCAGGCCTAAAGATCACTGCTCTAATGAGGTTGGTAGGTAATAAAAGTTTTGGTGATTGGTGGATGTGACACCTCAACAACTGTAATACCTACCAGTACCTATTTAAATCTGTAAATCATAACAAAGACTAGATCAAACCTTGAAAACTCACTGAAATATTTGATAATAGTTCTAGGGATCCCTAACCTCAATCTCTTGATATTATGCTTAACTCGGAAAACATTCCTGATTGTGCATTTGCATCAAGACGTTTATTTTCCTATAATACTAATGTCTCAACTATAAGTGCTATATAATTATAATTTATTATAATGCTTTTTATATCTTCATGAATTTTCCTCAAACTATCCGACAGGGTTTTTAGTACCACAGTCTGGGAGTCTCCCCTCCTAAGTTTTTATCAATAGCACCAAACCAGCAACCCTTTTCCTAGAGTTGAAGAGTTTGTAAAACAAAAAAATGCGTAGGTAGCAACTGTTAATCAAACTATCCGACGGGGTTTTTAGTACCACAGTCTGGGAGTCTCCCCTCCTAAGTTTTTATCAATAGCACCAAACCAGCAATCCTTTTCCTAGAGTTAGAGAGTTTGTAAAACAAAAAATGCGTAGGTAGCAACTGTTAGGATTAGCAACTAGTTATAATTTAACTTATGATGACGTCACTTCACTAACCCTAGTGTCAATACTTGTTCACCTCTTGAACGAGAGAGAAAAACCCACTACTTGAGAGAGAGAAAAATATCTAATTTCAAATTAACTTTCCACTAGAGAAAGAGAGCAAGAGTGAGACTGACAGAGAGGGAGAGAGAGAAAAGAGACCAAGAAAAAAAATTGGACTTTTGTGAAAAGAAAGTTTCAAAATCGACGAGTGCTCTCAACTTTCTTTTTCTTTTACATCGGAGAGAGAGAGAGCTAACATACAAAAAGTTTGAAAAGTTAATTTTATAATAATTATTATCATTATCATTTGGAAATACATAATAATATGTTGCTGTGTATCAGATGAGACATGTATGTTAGGGGTCCTGGGATCAATTCCTGGAAGTGTCAAAGTTTTTCGGGTCTGCGTGAGTGTGGCATTCGAGGTTCACACATCCTCACATGCTGAACTTGAAATAAGAAAACTTATCATCTGTTATCTCTGGTAATTCTGGTAGGTTATGGTTTAAAAATGGCCACCATTCTGTTTTTAGTGTAAATGTGTCACAAGTTGTCGGTTCCAGTTTCCGATGTTCAATACAAGTGGACGAAATATAAGTACATAATAGGTATATCACAATAGAGGATATCAAGGCATTTGCAGCAATGCCAGCTTAAGTAGTCTTCTGCAGATTATGACGATGGGTCAGCTCCCTGGTTAGGGGTCACCTGTGCTCGCGTTGCACGCGCGGGAGACCCGGGTTCGATTCCCGGCGGGGTCAAGAAATTTGTATCATGCAAATGATTGATCCCGTGACTGGCTGTTGTGGGGCCCACTCAGCGAGACCCGGGTTCGATTCCCGGCGGGGTCAAGAAATTTGTATCATGCAAATGATTGATCCCGTGACTGGCTGTTGCGTATAATATGTATTGTATAGGGGTTGACAATGACACATCCCAAGATATAGGAGATAAATTAATCTACTGCCTACCTAATATTTTATATATAAATGTGTTGTATGTACGTACCTATGTACAGTTGTATACATATATTTTCAATGTTTCCTGCATAAAATATTCTTATACCGTGTCGCCTGTCATCGATAATTCCTTTGTCAGGACAATAAAATTGACATGATTTGAGTTCTATTAAAACTACCCTAACATCCATGGTTGGGTATTAAGAGATGTACATAGGTAGGTGCTTGATGAATTGATGATGCAATAAAATTACATTAATCATATTGCTTATTATTATTATTCTTATACCGTGTCGCCTGTCATTGATAATTCCTTTGTCAGGACAATAAAATTGACATGATTTGAGTTCTATTAACTACCCTAACACCCATGGTTGGGTATTAAGAGATGTACAATGTACATAGGTAGGTGCTTGATGATGCAATAAAATTACATTAATCATATTGCTTATTATTATGTGTTATTGTTGCTATTATGTTAAATGCTGTTATGATTCCTATGGTTTTAGCTGCTGCGGGATGTTATTTAGCAGTAGCTGTTTCTGTTTTGGTTAATGTTCTACGTGACATCATAGCAACGTTTATTTCACCATGTTGTGTAGACTGCCAGGTTTTTTCAAGATAACAGAATGCTTTCAAGAGACTAAATATGATAACATTAGATATTTTTAATATGAACCAGGCTTGAACTAAGATGAGTGAATTGGGAAAGGATGCTCAGAAATACACCGCGTGGTTACCTAATAAAGAAATCGCGTAAAGATTGGAAGACAATTGAAATACCTAGTTAAATCTGTAAATCATAACAAAGACTAGCTCAAACCTTGAAAACTCACTGAAATATTGGATAATATTTCTAGGGATCGCCAACCTCAATCTCTTGATATTATGCTTAACTCGGAAAACATTCCTGATTTTGCATTTGCATCAAGACGTTTATTTTCCTATAATGCTAATGTCTCTACTATAAGTGCTATATAATTATAATTTATTATAATGCTTTTTATATTTTCATGAATTTTCTTCAAACTATCCGACAGGGTTTTTAGTACCACAGTCTGGGAGTCTCCCCTCCTAAGTTTTTATCAATAGCACCAAACCAGCAACCCTTTTCCTAGAGTTAGAGAGTTTGTAAAACAAAAAATGCGTAGTTAGCAACTGTTAGGATTAGCAACTAGTTATAGAATGTATTTTAGTTGTGAGTGAAATAATTGGAGTGCGCCTACAATGTTGCAATACCATTTATAAAATTGGAAAAAGGAAGGACATAAATGTATTTTAGTTGTGAGTGAAATAATTGGAGTGCGCCTACAATGTTGCAATACCATTTATAAAATTGGAAAAAGGAAGGACATTCGCGTGTTACTTGGCACCATTACCTGCCGTCTAAGTACCTTCACTCACCGGACATTCCCTGAATACCTCTATAACTGGAATAGTATACTTTCTATAAGCTACCAAGATAATGTTCTTAGTTCTCCTGTGATTGCAGACCAAGTTTTTCCTTATTAGGTTCGTTAAAATAGTTCCAGCTAGAACGTAGGTATAATATAGTCCATACTGAGGTATATGTCTAATTACCGCTCTTCCGATCTAGAACGTAGGTATTATATCTGTAATATAGTCCATACTGAGGTATATGTCTAATTTTATTAATAATGCCGATTTATGGATTTTCCTAATGAATCTTAGTGTGACCTCCCTGTACGCGACACCCTGGGGTATTACAAATACAAATACAATTGCCTGCAATGTTTCGACCACACAACCACCCGCTCTCTATTAGGAATTAGCAGCCACATGAAATGAACAACTCCCTCATGTATCTGCCTAAGCTTCCTAAGGTTCTTGTTATGTGCTTTGCCAATTGGAAGATGAATCTAATCTGCTGCGGTCGGCATATAATATTCGAGACATGTCGGAGGTTTCTACTTGGACCCTCTCTAGGAGGAGATGAGGTGTCAAGTTATTGCTTCTTCCTCCTCCTCCTCCTCATATTGTTCATTATACCTACAGAATACCACACACTCCATTTGAGTTTTGCAGCGAATTGGGAATAGGTAATGCCTTATTATCTGCAATTCTGCATGCCATGGTCACCATAATATAAACGATCCTTATTGTTGCAGCGAATTGGGAATAGGTAATGCCTTATTATCTGCAATTCTGCATGGTCACCATAATATAAACGATCCTTATTGGAAACCTATATAATATAACCCTGAGCCCCTGACTTTTTTTCAATCCACTTGCTAATATCTAATATACCTACCGGAATATGCTATGTATTTAGTAGGTACAATAGCCGGCCCTCCACACATTCTCGATACTTCAAGGCTTTGTTGAGTATTTCTGTCTATATATGGAACCAAATTTCAGAAAAATTGGAATGTTTTTCATCTTTATACACGTATCTTATTGGAAACCTATAACCCTGATGACTTTTTTTCAATCCACTTGCTAGTATACCTACCGGAATATGCTATGTATTTAGTAGGTACACTAGCCGGCCCTCCACACATTCTCGATACTTCAAGGCTTTGTTGAGTATTTCTGATGTCTATGGAATCTAATTTCAGGAAAATTGGAATGTTTTTCATCTCTATACACGTAGAAGCATAATCATTCGCAGCTCGCTGCTTGCTGGCAAGTGGTAAATCAATTTTAATTATTATGAATGAAGAAAAACTCGCACGAGTACATATGATACAAGGCACCCAGTAACTCCTGTACGTAGCGTGGTTTATGCAACCCGCATAAGTTTCCAAGTTTGAAGAGAGAAAGCAAGAAGAAGTTAGGAACTATTAACATACATCCTCCACACATTCTCGATACTTCAAGGATTTGTTGAGTATTTCTGTCTATGGAACCAAATTTCAGAAAAATTGGAATGTTTTTCATCTATATACACGTAGAAGCATAATCATTCGCAGCTCGCTGCTTGCTGGTAAGTGGTAAATCAATTTTAATTATTATGAATGAAGAAAAACTCGTACGAGTACATATTATGATACAAGGCACCCAGTAACTCCTGTACGTAGCGTGGTTTATGCAACCCGCATAAGTTTCCAAGTTCGAAGAGAGAGAGCAAGAAGAAGTTAGGAACTATTAACATACACAGTTTCCATTACATTATCTGTTTATTAATTACGTTTAATTAAATTTTCTGCAGCAGTGCAATTTTAAAATATGCTGCTCCTCAGGCTGACACATGAACAGAGGAAATTTATAGTGTGATATATTTTAATTTACCCTCTGCATGCATTGTTATGGGAGCATTGTTAAATTTATGTCCATGCACTTCTGTACTTCTTTTGCTTCGGACGAGTTTTTTATGAGGTTTTCTCAACTTTTAATTTATTTACGTAAAAAAATTAAATACTCAGCTCACCTATAGTGCTATTACTCGTTTCTTCAGCTAGTGTCATTATAAGAGCTCTCATCATATCGAAGAGACATGAGTAATGTGCCATTATTTGTGTTGAATGGAACATAATATTGACAATATATATCACTCAGATGCTCGTAAAAAGGAATACACATATGCAATACGACTGGGCCTGCAGTTATGACAACGGCTTTTGTTTAAGTCATAAAAGTAAGTTTGCATAATATCCCCATTTCACTCAATGCTTGGAAACTAGAGAGGTTTTTTTTAGGCTGTAGGCAGGACTTGACCATGAGTATAATTTTGATTTTATACACTAGATATCTTTCGTACAATTTTATAGTGTCTACTTAATAAAATGAAAAGTAAGTACATCAGGTTTCTTTTGCAAGATTGTAAAAGAATCATTTTAAAAAAATGAAAAACGTCGGAAACTATAACGTTACCCTTCCAACAAATTCCAAGCTGTCATGGGAAAATGATTTACATACGTATTATTCCCAAGGAGAGGTTTGTAAAAGCTAATATAATAATAAATAAATAAGCAAACGAAGACCGCCCCACATTATAGCGATCCCAATTCGAAACAAATTTCATTAAAAGACACGAACCTGATGATAATGTATTTTAGTTGTGAGTGAAATAATTGGAGTGCGCCTACAATGTTGCAATACCATTTATAAAATTGGAAAAAGGAAGGACATAAAATAAAAAAAGGAGGTGTAGATATTCTAGTTTCGTATATTTTATATAAAATATAAAATTTCAATATGGGTAAATATATACTCAAATTGAATTAAATGACACCGTTGAGAAATAAGTAGGTACATACCTACTCTATGTATATTGGAAATATATACGTATTATATTGAAATTTAGATAGAGTGAGACACAGAATTTTTTAAAAGCTCGAGACTTTGGAAGGTTGTCTAAAAAATTGAAAAGTAAATAAGACAAGAGAGATGAAGGAAGGGCAGGGCATGTTACTAAGAGGGTATGAAAATGACTGAAT
>NW_007379575.1:0-31322 GCF_000475195.1 Diaphorina citri | reverse complement strand
CTGAAAAGGCGCGACTTATGTCCCCAAGTCCTGACTGAAGAATAGCGAGGGCGGCAGTATCTGGAATCGTACAGGCGCCAATTGATTTCTCTTTCAGACAGACACTGAATTACAATGTTTCAAGTTCCAACAGAGCAAAGAGCCAGGTGTTAAAAGTTGGCAAAGGCATGGTGGTGGTCAGGCGCTTGCGGGGTCGGCGTGTCGGGTAGGGACTGGGCCGCCGGTGGAGGAGTTATGAGAATGAGGGTGCGGGGTTTAGCCGCGGTCAAAACAATAATAAACACAACCGCCCAGTTTTCAATTCACGTTAATTCGTTGAAAACGAAGGTTTAAAACAATCAAATAAGTAACCCCTACCTTATTGTTACTGAAGAGTTAGCACCATGTTTAACCTCTACCTCGCCTGGTGAACAAGGGCAATTTTTGAGAAAATCTCAGTTAAAACTCGTTGGAAAGCACAATCTAAATATAATGCGAGAAGTAGTACGCTACAGTATTAGGTGTACTGTTCAGACTCATGCTTGGGCATAATTAATCCCACAGCATAGTCGCGCTAAGGTCCATTGTCGCAGAGAGTACCATTTATATTAATTAATTCTGCTTCTTGCATGACGGTGCTTGTGCAACAATTCAATATTCCTAACATCACTAAAACATAAACTCGACTCTCTCCCCTCCTCTCCCCTCCCCCTCCCCCTCCCCCCCTCCCCCCCTCAAAAATAAGTTATCTAATCGTGTTGTTGTATGTAGCTTCAAGATAGTCGTAAATGTCCACCGTTTACCACGCAAGTTTGTGGGGTTTCCTATTAGATAAATCAATTAATGATGCTAATTAAGTTATCCCAGAGCAGGTACAGTTATCAAGATTGAAGAGGGCGAGGGTATATACTTACCAACCATGTGGCTAAACATTATTTCGTGAGTTTCTCCAGGATGAGGAGGGAGGTATAAGGCTACTGCACAACACTTTACTTCTTCTCCCTCAATACTTATTATGGAGAAGGTATAGACAAGACATTTTTTGCATTTTCATATTCCTTTTTGTTATAAGTAGGGGAACATAATTACCTATACTAGCATAAAGGAAATCCACTGTAAAGGGGTCTCTTTTAGGTCCTAAATTTAATTTGATTCATTCAGATAAACCATGCTCTATAGGTGAATGAAAAATATGGAGAAAGAACACTCACTAGTGGAAATATCGCTCCAGCTCAGACAAAACACAGACGCTAATGATTTGAAGAAGAACATGGAATATGCATGCAAATCCACTTTGCTAAATGGAGGAAGACTTGAAAAGGAATATGGAACATCTACATGAAATAATATCTGACTCGAAATACAGATATGTACATTGTACACCCGCGAACTAAGATATGAAGACGGAATAAAATATGGGAGCACATTATTTGTTATTAAGCATGAACGTTTTAATGTGCATGTTATATTAGATAGTTGTGACAGACTAATGGCTCTTGATGAAATGCTTCAAGACGGATAATTTGTTTCAAAATAAATGTTGTATTTTGTCGTGTTCTTTTTCAGCTTCCTCTTCCCCCTCCTCCTCCTCGTCGTCTTCTTTCCTATAATCTTCTATCAATTCTCATTTGTCGTCATCCTTGAAAACAACACCTAGAAAGCTGAAATTTGGTAGGAATATTCCTTTTATGGTCTAGGTGTGCGATAAGAAAGGATTTTGCGAAAATCTAAACCCATCCTGACATATGATCAATTTTTGATCGCTAAAATCTCCATTAGAAATATACAGAGTGCAGAGACTGCGGGAGAGAAATGTTCCGCTCTCGACCAACATTTTGAGTTTCGTTTGTGTTTTTAGATTGATAACTATGCAGCTAATAGGGAGCGCGCAGCGCGACCGTATTTTTTATATTATTTTCTACAACTTCGGCCATGCCTTTTCTACCAAATTTCAGCTTTCTAGGTGTTGTAGTTCAGGAGATAGATGGAGGTTTGGCCATGCCTCGGGATGAACTAGCGGGATTCCGGAGGGAAGCGACGGAATTCAGCTAGTGTCATTATAAGAGCTCTCATCATATCGAAGAGACATGAGTAATGTGCCATTATTTGTGTTGAATGGAACATAATATTGGCAATATATATCACTCAGATGCTCGTAAAAAGGAATACATATGCAATACGACTGGGCCTACAGTTATGAATTTTGATCGCTAAAATCTCCATTAGAAATATACAGAGTGCAGAGACTGCGGGAGAGAAATGTTCCGCTCTCGACCAACATTTTGAGTTGCGTTTATGTTTTTAGTTTGTAACTATGCAGCTAATAGGGAGCGCGCAGCGCGACCGTTTTTTTTTCCCCCTACAAGTTCGGCCATGCCTTTTCTACAAGTTTGGCCATCAAATTTTTGTCGATGGTGGGATTCGAACCCGGGACCTTCTGCATGGCAAGCAAGCGCGTTACCACTGGACCAACCGTGCCCCCGTATTGTTGAAAGTTTTGTGTTGGATGTTAAATGGGAAATCATCTGTTTCGTATCTTGTTGTATTCGAGTCTCTAGGATGAAGTTCATGAGAATCCAATGTCTGTAAGAAACTTCTTTATCGACATAATATATGTAAACTTCTTTATGGATATATCACAGTACCTATTAATGTGTTCATATTGGACATGCAGTCTGTAGGTATCGTTTAATGTTTAGTGGGTTCATATGTATAATATGTACAACGTACCGATGAAATGAAATTTCCCATGTTGGAAAGTCACATCTCTAGATAAGTGTAATAAAATTTGCCCTACTTCTGCCTACATACACTCTCTCCCCATGTACTCGCGTCGAAAGTTGGAGAAAACTTGATAAAGTTTACTTTAGATTGGCATCTGATAGCACGTGCTAACTCAGCTTTTCACGAAAATTACAAAAGTTTCTTACTGATATTGTGAAAAAATTTCCCCAAGTAGGTAGGTACCTTTTAAAAACGTAACGTATTATCTGACATTTGAGACTGGAATAGGCAGCAGATACTATAGGGAATGTAGATACCGATGATTCCCCATAGTATGAAAGCGTTTAGTTTTATTGATGATGATTATTGTTATTGTATAGGAAGGCTGCGGACATTATAATAGATATATCATGTTTAACGCATTATATAGGATTAAAAAAATGCGTATGATAAAAGTATATAACCAAACCTTACAAAATTTGCTACCGATTGGTAGCGGTTTCAGTTAGATAAAGTAATAATAACTTACCTTCCAATCAAAACAAAAAATAAATGTTCGAAACACTGACCAAAACATGACTTTCCTAATTAACTTCTCAACGACAACTGATTTTTGAAACCATACTGCTTGCCCAACCAATGGATTGGTTACCAGAGTGGTGTAGAACGACTTTTCTTTGGTGAAAAGTTTCACGTTCATTCAGTTATCTGCTCGTTGTGAAATTACGCATCAGATACATATTTTTCGGACCCGATAGGTGGCGCCAGTTACCAGAAAAGTCCAGGGGACCAAGGTACACGGGGGCCAAGGTACAACTAGACACCCTACGTATACTTCATAGGAATAATCTAGTCAGTGTCACTATTTCCACTGAAAAGATAACCTCCCGAACTATCATTCGATATAGGTAAGTTAGTACGGTCAAAGTTATTTTCGATGAAAATTTCAAATTTCTCTTCTGCCATTGTCTGTGATATTGAAGGATGAGATACCTATAGTTCCAGTTTCCAGTGATATTTCACCAAACTTTAAAATAATTACGAAAAATATAAACTAGTTTTAGAGTAGGTAAAGAGAAAAAAGTATAATTCTATTATGTTGGTTTTAAATCAAATAGGCATGGTGTAGAACTGTAGAGTGTGTGGACTAGAAATTTTATTAATAACCCAGGTCAGAAATCGAGGTTGGTAAAACAAGAGTACCTACCTACGAGTATTCTTCATGCAATTTTCAAATACAAAACAGGAAACCACCTTGACAACCGTGAAGTCTATACACAACAGGTAATGCGAGGTAGGATACATAATTATGTAGAATATGAAAAGTCTCGAAACTTTCAGTCCCCCTGTGTCTGTGTGACGCAATGTTGTAATTGAGTTATATTTTAATAAGGTTTGCCTTTGTTGTGTGATTAATTTGATGAAATGAAATTTCCCATGTTGGAAAGTCACATCTCTAGATAAGTGTAATAAAATTTGCCCTACTTCTGCCTACATACACTCTCTAGTGTCACTATTTCCACTGAAAAGATAACCTCCCGAACTATCATTCGATATAGGTAAGTTAGTACGGTCAAAGTTATTTTCGATGAAATTTTCAAATTTATCTTCTGTGATATTGAAGGATGAGATACCTAGTTCCAGTTTCCAGTGATATTTCACCAAACTCATTTCTTTCTTTACTCTTACTCAGATCTAATTTGATTCACACGTTGCCTCTGAGCAGGCAATTTCCATCGAAGATGATGAAATGAAATTTCCCATGTTGGAAAGTCACATCTCTAGATAGGTGTAATAAAATTTGCCCTACTTCTGCCTACATACACTCTCTCCCCCATGTACTCGCGTCGAAAGTTGGAGAAAACTTGATAAAGTTTACTTTAGATTGGCATCTGATAGCACGTGCTAACTCAGCTTTTCACGAAAATTACAAAAGTTTCTTACTGATATTGTGAAAAAATTTCCCCAAGTAGGTAGGTATTAGGTACCTACCTTTTAAAAACGTAACGTATTATCTGACATTTGAGACTGGAATAGGCAGCAGATACTATAGGGAATATAGATATATATCTGTAAGAAAAAATTTCCCCAAGTAGGTAGGTACCTTTTAAAAACGTAACGTATTATCTGACATTTGAGACTGGAATAGGCAGCAGATACTATACGGAATGTAGATATATGTATATCTGTAACAAGCTATAGACATCTTGGACGTTTCATAGGTACTTTGGTATTGTTGAAAGTTTTGTGTTGGATGTTAATGGGAAATCATCTGTTTCGTATCTTGTTGTATTCGAGTCTCTAGGATGAAATTCATGAGAATCCAATGTCCGTAAGAAACTTCTTTATCGACATAATTATGTAAACTTCTTTATGGATATATCACAGTACCTATTAATGTGTTCATATTGGACATGCAGTCTGTAGGTATCGTTTAGTGATTAGTGGGTTCATATGTATAATATGTACAACGTACAACATATTTATTCATCTCTTCTGACTTCTAGGGTTAGGGCAAGATATTTCTGATTTTGCATCTTTCATATTTTCAGAAATCTAAATCCAGGTCATCCAGAAATGTAGAAAACCACAAATAATCCAGAATTTTGATTAGTAGATGTAGATATTATCTAATTAATTCCATAACCTCAAACATAACATTCACCAAGTTTCCATCGTTTTGAATGATGCAATTCAACGAATGAGATGTTTGTATTTTCTATAGAGTACTCTAGCTTCTGGTCTAGCGTTTTATCGACAAACATTCTGTTGTATTGTGGTTAAAATTACAGCGAAACTTTTCCTTTGTTTGAAAACAAAAAAGATAAAAATTTGAAAGCTGTCCAATAAAAAAAGTTAAATAATATCCTAGCCAGCAAATGTCTAGCTTTGTGGAAAACTTTTACCTGGAGTTCAATCTACTGCTTTACATTTGAGAACCAAGAGCTTGAGAGTTGTGTACCTCGCTTGTTAACCTAATAACTAGTAACAATCGAACTTTTCAAAACAGTTCTTGTATTTGCCACCTTCATCTACATTACAGTCGTATCTTGTTTTTTACATGGTTTTTTCATCCACGAAGAGCCGCACGAAGAGCCGCAAGAGCAATAGGTAGCCGCACTGCAAGTATCTTGATATCGTTCGTGGATAAATAACAATTCGGGGTTAAATGGAGAGTCAGTTCCTTAGTTTTTATTAAAAATGGATAGGTATCCCACGAGGGCTATTTGTCCGATTCAAAATATTTGATAATTCAATCTATCTTTTATATTGCATTTCCATTCCAACACTTTGCACACGATAATATAAGTACCTGGAGTTCAATCTACTGCTTTACATTTGAGAACCAAGAGCTTGAGAGTTGTGTACCTCGCTTGTTAACCTAATAACTAGTAACAGTCGAACTTTTCAAAACAGTTCTTGTATTTGCCACCTTCATCTACATTACAGTCGTATCTTGGTTTTTTCATCCACGAAGAGCAATAGGTAGCCGCACTGCAAGTATCTTGATATCGTTAACAATTCGGGGTTAATGGAGAGAGGAGTCAGTTCCTTAGTTTTTATTAAAAATGGATAGGTATCCCACGAGGGCTATTTGTCCAATTCAAAATATTTGATAATTCAATCTATCTTTTATATTGCATTTCCATTCCAATACTTTGCACACGATAATATATCTTGGGATATTATTGTCTTGATAATAAAATAACATAAATACATAATTACCAATGCTACTGCTAATACATTGTAGGAAGGCTTTTCTTATCTTCATTTACTTTACTGAGACCATATGATAGATAGGGAGAGGTATTGAGAATAGATTACAAGACGACACATTTCGGAAAGTTTCAATGAAATTGTCTATCTCACAATACAAACAGCTTCTAATAAACTGGTGCAATACGAGTTACTATTACTTTCCAAAACACTCTTTCCTCCTCGAGTTTCAATGCATGCATGATGCATTCAACTTTCAATTATGCAATTTTTATTACTTTTGATTCAGTACTCAATGTTTGGGTAGACTACATTAATTTTTATACGCACATTAAATTTTATTTTATGTGAAGAAAATTCAATCGGGGAAGAACAATGTTTGGGTAGACTACATTAATTTTTATACGCACATTAAATTTTATTTTATGTGAAGAAAATTCAATCGGGGAAGAAGGAGAAGGGGAGAAGGAGTGAGTGAGCATAAAGCAGGTTTTGCAGGAGGTAGAGCAGTAAAAATAATATCATTTGAAATTCTTCACATGCTTGGAAAGTTATTTTTTTTTTTCCTTTCTTACCCCTTCGAATTTTCCGCCAACCCCTTCAGATTTTTCATCACTAGCACTAGCGTTGGAAAAACAAAGTTCAGTTCAGACTGTGTACCTACTATCTTTATATTCGTGTGTCGAAATGATTATGTATTTCATTTTTTCCGTATATGCAATTATGCATTCAAGTATTAATTAAATTTAATCTTGTGATTCAAGTTAGTACTAGGAGGTCTCTCTTGTGTTATGATCTTGTATGATTTAAGAATATTTAGATCAGTTGATCATCAACATGGGAGGACAGAACAGTTGGTCAGTTTTGAAATCAGTCTTAGTGGGTCTAGTGTACCGGATCGTTCTCTCTCCTGGCATTATTTGATATCACTTCCAGCGAATTATTTAAGTCGTGTGGATTGGAAGATGAACAATATCAACATCTCTTATTCAACATAAGTACTCTACTCCCTGCTCTATACTCCTCATAGGTATACATAGTCCAATGTAGGTCAGTATGTAGATGGAGAGATAACTAGTCAGTGAGCTGTAGGATTTACTCTGAAAAAGGGCCCGGGCGGGGCCCCTGACCAAATTCGAATGAACAAATTTCCTTTGAGTGAATAACATGTTTGCAAAATTTTATAAGCAGTTCGTGAGGTAGTAAGAAAGAAAAAAGAAGAAAGAAAATGCTGATGAAAACTTGGTAGAACGAACTGCAAGGAAGAAAGATTACCCAGAAAAAAATGTAAAAATTACCTTTGAAAATGCAACAAATAATAAATGATGATTGACATCTACTTGTAACCTAAATGTGTAATGTAAGGGTTAAGTAGGTAGGTACTTACATAAGTGTGTTAACAGGTATACCTTCTGTTACTGAATCTGTGTAATGAAAAGAATTGAATTTTATGTTTCTCCAAGTCATTTTCCTTAGCTTATGTGAAACATTTTACCTTTATTGTGGTTTTGTATCAAGTTTCCTAAACACTTCTCTGTATTGGTTTTGGTTACGGTATTTTTTCCTCTAGTATTTCTCAAACTATAACATCTTGTCGGGTGATTGTGGCTCTAACGTATAACAATGATTACTTTTCTTCTTTGTTATTCCGAAGAAGAAGAAGAAGAAGAAGAAGAAGAAGAAGAAGAAGAAGAAGAAGAAGAAGAAGAAGAAGAAGAAAGAGAATGCTGATGAAAACTTGGTAGAACGAACTACAAGGAAGAAAGATTACCCAGGAAAAATGTAAAAATTAACTTTGAAAATGCAACAAATAATAAATGATGATTTACACCTACTTGTAACCTATCATAATAGAGACAAAGAGTCTGCAAATACCTACATGTAGCTATGTATAGAATTTCATTTAAGGGGGTCCCCAAGTAATGCGGTAGTAATGTTAAGATAACATCACATGGCATACAGCATCTGTCATTGATATATTACACAACCTAACAATGCAGAAACATCTATACGTGTGTGCAAACACAACAAAGAACAAATTGTAGCTATTGTCACAGAACTGCTCAAAGAAATATCAAAAGCAAACATTCACAAAACGAGAGAAAAGAACCTTTTTCGAGAAAAAAGGAGAAGAGTATTTTGTACAAATAAATAAAAATGTTCAAAAAAGGGTAGGCAAGGCAAACCTTTGACACGTTTGGCAACGTAGCCTACTTTTTAGATGAATCCTTGCTGCCATATTCAAATGGATGAACCATAGAAGGTCTCTCTTGTGTTATGATCTTGTATGATTGAGAGAAAAGAACCTTTTTCGAGAAAAAAGGAGAAGAGTATTTTGTACAAATAAATAAAAATGTTCAAAAAAGGGTAGGCAAGGCAAGGCAAGGCAAGGGTATGATAAATATTATAGAAATATTACTTTATCTGATGTCAAAATAATACTCTAACCTACCCATGTAAGTAATACTTGGCAATAAATAAACGAATAATAATGTTCTCTCTCCTGGCATTATTTGATATCACTTCCAGCGAATTATTTAAGTCGTGTGGATTGGAAGATGAACAATATCAACATCTCTTACCTGTTTGGAATTCAAAATAAATTTAATATCCTGCAATGCAGGATATTCAAATAATGCACAAGCAGGTATGTCAGATCATACCTATACCTATCTCAAATCCAAAAGCACGGATCATTTAAATCCTGCAATGCAGGATATTCAAATAATGCACAAGCAGGTATGTCAGATCATACCTATACCTATCTCAAATCCAAAAGCACGGATCTTCCACTTTCAAAGGGAACAAAATATGACCTTTTCGGAAAAAGCAATAAATTGCGGATATTGCGGTCAGTCTGAGAGGAAGCGCAATACAAAGGAATATTACTTTATCTGATGTCAAAATAATACTCTAACCTACCCATGTAAGTAATACTTGGCAATAAATAAACGAATAATAATATACATACCTACCTGTAGATATATTCAAAATAAATGTGTCCAGGAATGCTAAGAGTCCCCCCTTCTCTTCTTATGTACTCAGAAAATCTGTAACCTATATAGTGGGGTATTTATTCCTCGTTGCTTTGTTTACTACACTAGGGACTAGAGCTGAAAACGAACCTTAATCTCTCCAGGATAAATTTCATCTCGGGCGGGAATCGAACCGACAATTTAGCGCTTACAAGGCAGGGGCTTCCCCCCAAGCTAACTAGAACCAGTCTTCCTCTATCTAAATTCTGAATAAATCAATGGAACATAACTTCCCGTCTATCCTGTATTAATTCCTAGTTATCATTACAAACAAACAAAATACCTACAGAAAAACCTCTTGAAAAACTGTAAAATAACTCGGAAGATGATAAGTGAGGGAGGAAGACGTAGGTAAGACGATTATTCCCAACACCTTCAGTCTAAGTCTTAGCTGTAAGAAAATAAGTACCAACCTACCTCCTATGTACAATATAGGTACCTCTTCATATTTTCATACTCTATAAGTAGTATAAGTCTATATTCTTAAACCTTTGTTGGTGCGATGGAGTCTACCAAACCCCAAAGAATTCATTTTCCTTGAACAATTCCTGGAGCTTTATACTATTTAGGACTGGGACCATACTTTGGGCTAATCAATGTTCAATGTTACTTAAAATTAACCAATCATAATGGAGACTTTTCGATCAAGGTTCAATAAAAAAAAAATGCTGACATTGGAAAAGTGTGCTCCTGTGGTATTCACATCAGGTAGTTCTTGAGCTTTTAGCTTTGGGCGTTTATAATGTTGTCCTTGATGTTATAATCATCTAAATATCATAAAAAATTGTTTGTAGGGTTAACTTTATTATATACCTACTTTCTTAGAATTCGTTCGGCAAAAAGACACATTCATTTATTTAAATGTCCATTATTGTGTGAGCGCCTTGGAATTATGAATATACAATGTGCAATACAAGCGTTAGTCACAATCACATATTAGCTACATACATTCATACAATACTAAGAAAGATTACCCAGAAAAAAATGTAAAAATTACCTTTGAAAATGCAACAAATAATAAATGATGATTGACATCTACTTGTTTTATTTCTCGGTAGGTAGCATTTTAGATTTTAGCACTATAGCGGGGATTAGCCGGCCTCTAGAACCTGTTTGGCCAATAATTCCTGACGTATTGCTATTTGACATGTTGTGCAATACATTACTCACCTGGGACGTCCTCATACATGGATCATGCAGGCTAATACTATCACTTGCTCGGGAGCTCGGGACCCAGGTATCACCAGATCCCCTATAACCAAAGTTACCCCTGGGGGGATTATAAAGATTATGGAGTACATACCTACTTAAATAACCCGCTTATATTGTGACGTGCAAAAGAAATGAAAAAAAAAAAAATATATATATAGGAAAGCAGGAAACTTGAGGTAACATCAGGAAATTGACGCTCACGATGTGCTGGTTTCGACAAACACGTTCAATTTTCTGCACCAGACTATACATATAATACGTATATTGCCTATCAGTTCCTTCTATATTTTTTTGTTTTAGGTGTTGACTGATTTCATTTGAATTATAAATAGAACATGGTAATCCTAATTGCACTTACATATCTACTTTAAAGGTACTTGTACTTACAAAGTAAGTGCCGTAGATGCTAGGTATACTTATACATATCTACTATTTTCCATTAAATTTTTAGTTGACATGGAACTCAACAAAGGTCTTCTGAGTCTTCAATAGAGTACAAAAAATATTGAGTAGGTATATGAAGTTGTGTACTGAAACTTTCCTATGGTCAGTGATATTGCCCGGGTTTTAGTCAAAATTAAAAGTTTTCTTCATCTATTATATTGTACTCACCGCAGCAACCACAGAAAGGAGACTTTTTTCTTTTGACTTCGTCCCTAAATATCGATATAGCAATAGGGTATTTTTTTTAACCCTCTGTGAAACTTGAAAATAAATCTTTCGAAATTTTGGATTCGAAACTCTGTGAAAATAAATCTTTCTTTCGAAATTTCATATTCCGGGTTTAAAAGTAGAATGATAATGTATTGTCTGTAACAATGTTTGTTCTCGCTGTTATCTGTTATTATTTATTATTTATAATCTTCTCTACCTATATTTCTTGAAGGTTTTAGAACCAGCTGACTATTACTTGTAACATTGTTTACATGCTTATGGCAGTTTTAAATATTTATACAATATACATATATACCCAACTGTTTTTGACGGCGCGCGGGGCTCACCAAAGCGTTTAAAATTTATTAGACCAAGGTTAAAAATATCCATTGAATTGAATGTGTAATGTAAGGGTTAAGTAGGTAGGTACTTACATAAGTGTGTTAACAGGTATACCTTCTGTTACTGAATCTGTGTAATGAAAAGAATTGAATTTTATGTTTCTCCAAGTCATTTTCCTTAGCTTATGTGAAACATTTTACCTTTATTGTGGTTTTGTATCAAGTTTCCTAAACACTTCTCTGTATTGGTTTTGGTTACGGTATTTTTTCCTCTAGTATTATTCAAACTATAACATCTTGTCGGGTGATTGTGGCTCTAACGTATAACAATGATTACTTTTCTTCTTTGTTATTCTCTGGATTTGACAAGGTAAACATTAACATTCTATGTTCGAAACTAAAAGCAATAGGTATAACTTTGTTATTCTAGAGGAGATAGCATTTCACTACCTAATACCTATTACTAACTGGGAACACAATATAGCTTTTAATAAAAAGAAAAGTAGAAACATTGCATTGTTTGATCAAGAAGATTTGACGAGAAATGAGTTTCGTCTGGACATTTTTTTACTTTCTTCTAAGATGAGTTTTTCATCGCCGTCTCTAAGCTATAAAGCAACACTGTTAGTAGGCTCTGTTACATTAGATTCGTATGGTCTGTGTAGCATTTGACTGTCACACAACTAAACTGTCTCCCATTCAGCTAGAGTCTGATGATGAAGATCGACATTTTCCCATGTACAGTGCATTCATAAAGTCCCCCCCCCCACCTTAATTTTTGAACTGATAAATTTAGAAATCTGAAATTTTGTGTACAAGCTTATATTTACCTCTAATTTCTTATAGGCTATGTAAAAATGCAGGGACTTTTTCAGGGTCGGCCCCAGGGGGGCCAACTTTAAAACCTTAAATTAGAACCTCCTATTTGTGATACATCATATCAAAGGTCTTAAAAAACGTAGTACATTGGTACAAGTTTGAGCTCGATCCGACAACCAGGGCCGGAGTTATGGCCTATTGAAATTTTCATTTTTCCATGTTCTCCCGCCAATAGGGGAAGCACCGAAAATGGGAAACAAGTTTGAGCTCGATCCGACAACCAGGGCCGGAGTTATGGCCTATTGAAATTTTCATTTTTCCATGTTCTCCCGCCAATAGGGGAAGCGCCGAAAATGGGAAATTCATATCGATTGGTGATTTGTGCTTCAAATAGGTCCTACTAATGGTTCATATTGAAATTCCGACCCAAAAATTAAATTTAGACTTCCGGCCCTGATGACCTCCATTTGTGCTTCAAATAGGTCCCACTAATGGTTCATATTGAAATTCAGACCCAAAAATGAAATTTAGACTTCCGGCCCTGATGGCCTCCAGGGGTGAAAAAGGATGTTTCGAAATTTAATTTTCGGGACTGAATTTCAATGTGAATAATTAGTGGGATCTATTTGAAGCACAAATCACCAATTGATATGAATTTCCCATTTTTGGTGCTTCCCCTATTGGCGGGAGAACATGGCAAAATGAAAATTTTAATAGGCCATAACTCCGGCCCTGGTTGTCGGATCGAGCTCAAACTTGTACCAATGTACTATGTTTTTTAATTGCTTCCCCTATTGGCGGGAGAACATGGCAAAATGAAAATTTTAATAGGCCATAACTCCGGCCCTGGTTGTCGGATCGAGCTCAAACTCGTACCAATGTACTATGTTTTTTAATACCTTTGATATGATGTATCACAAATAGGGGGTTCTCATTTAATATTTTAAAGTTGGCCCCCCTGGGGCCGACCCTGAAAAAGTCCCTGAATTTTTACATAGCCTATAAGAAACTAGAGGTAAATATAGCCTTTTACACAAAATTCCAGGTTTCTAAATTCATCGGTTCAAAAATTAAGGTGGGGGGGGGGGACTTTATGAATGCACTGTACAGAGGTACATACAGTTTTATTACTGATGGCACTATATGACTAGATGGCGCCTCCAAGAGAAATAAAAACTGTTTACTCGTTAGATAACACAGTGAAAACAAGTTGAATTCAAGGAGAAAAAAAAATGACATAACATCAGCATAATAACAGAAATGGAGTCATTTTTCTTCAGAAGTTCATGAGTAAAACAAACTGATGCATTCCATTGCAAGTTGAGTGAGATTGCCACCAAATCGTTTGATAAACTTTCTTCAACTTTTTTAAGTGAAAATTCTCGAGATAGAGCGATCAGTGTGTGAACTATGAAATGTGAAATGTGAATGAGTGAATGGATCTTGTTCTTATAATATAAGATTTATAATCTTCTCTACCTATATTTCTTGAAGGTTTTAGAACCAGCTGACTATTACTTGTAACATTGTTTACATGCTTATGGCAGTTTTAAATATTTATACTTTATACAATATACAATTACCTATACATATATACCCAACTGTTTTTGACGGCGCGCGGGGCTCACCAAAGCGTTTAAAATTTATTAGACCAAGGTTAAAAAAATCCATTGAATTGAATGTGTAACTACCACGTAAAATTTACAAGTACCGACATCAACGCAGTTGGATGTGATTCCATGATTGATGGAACAAAGATTTCAATGTGTATTTCAAATGCGAAGTTTCATTTTCCTTGCGCTTTGCGGGGTCTGTTGGTGTTGGCGGTAATCAGATAATCACGTTTGAAAAAAACATTATAAAAATACAAAATAATAAAATAAAAATAACTTACCAAGTAGATAATAGGTATATCAAACTTTCTTGACTTGGCGGGGCGGAGCGCTACCGCGCTCCTTAATCTTCGGCTTCAATGAGAATGATCTTGTATTAATTATGGAGAACGCTAGCTAGCATTTACCACTGATTATAATCCTAATATTTATACAGACTCGGCGTTGGTTAATAGTCTTGGTATTCATCGTGATATAGAATATGTGGGTGTGAGATAAATCACTGAAAATATGAATCATAATCCGTCAGTAAAGTTAATCATGTTGTATTGAAGAGAAACTTTAACATTGTTTTATGGTTGCCTCTGCCCTCATATAAATGTGTGCTTAAGCATAAAATCTAAGCTCGTATGGGCAAATTTCTATTTAATTTCGAGTTTATCTCATTGTACCGTACAACTCTGACTTTGGCATAGGCAGGATGACAACAACACAGACTTAGTTTGGTTTCATCTGGAGTCTGGATTAATGCTAGGAGGGGCATTGTCTTCTTATTTGTCATCTTCCTCCTTCCTTTCCTTATACTCTGCCCTCATATAAATGTGTGCTTAAGCATAAAATCTAAGCTCGCATGGGCAAATTTCTATTTAATTTCGAGTTTGTCTCATTGTATTCGGGGAAAGCAGGGACAAATAGATTGGTCACAAGTAGGTACCTACATAGAATTTTGTTGAAACTTGAGTTCCCCGGTGTCATTAAATTAACGCTATATTTTCACAACACCTGTGTTTTCCTGTGCAACAGACTTTAAGTCGTTCACTTTTTTCCCTCCTTCTAACTTCACTTTTATGAGTTTCTGTTTCTGTACAACTCTGACTTTGGCATAGGCAGGATGACAACAACACAGACTTAGTTTGGTTTCATCTGGAGTCTGGATTAATGCTAGGAGGGGGATTGTCTTCTTATTTGTCATCTTCCTCCTTCCTTTCCTTACTTCTTGTTTTAATTTATTCCCATTTGTGTTAAAATATGAGTTTTGAAACAAAACGATGTTTTCTAATTGCAAAATTACAAGTTTTCTACTGAGCAGCACATGTTGTAAAGAGGAGACAGTTTCTCAGCTCCCTTTGTTTTATTAGAAATTCATATTGTTTGAAGAGACATAATCTACCAGAAGAAACATGGTGTGTGGTCTCTGACAATTTCCCATTTTCCTTCCCTTTTGTGTTTTCTTCAAGGATAATTTTGCAAATTGGACATAAGCACTTGTTTTGAAACAAAACGATGTTTTCTAATTGCAAAATTACAAGTTTTCTACTGAGCAGCACATGTTGTAAAGAGGAGACAGTTTCTCAGTTCCCTTTGTTTTATTAGAAATTCATATTGTTTGAAGAGACATAATCTACCAGAAGAAACATGGTGTTTGGTTTCTGACAATTTCCCATTTTCCTTCCCTTTTGTGTTTTCTTCAAGGATAATTTTGCAAATTGGACATAAGCACTTTATAGGTGTTAAAATATGAGTTTTGAAACAAAACGATGTTTTCTAATTGCAAAATTACAAGTTTTCTACTGAGCAGCACATGTTGTAAAGAGGACAGTTTCTTAGCTCCCTTTGTTTTATTAGAAATTCATATTGTTTGAAGAGACATAATCTACCAGAAGAAACATGGTGTGTGGTTTCTGACAATTTCCCATTTTCCTTCCCTTTTGTGTTTTCTTCAAGGATAATTTTACAAATTGGACATAAGCACTTTAGGTATTCAAGGAGAAAAAAAAATGACATAACATCAGCATAATAACAGAAATGGAGTCATTTTTCTTCAGAAGTTCATGAGTAAAACAAACTGCATTCCATTGCAAGTTGAGTGAGATTGCCACCAAATCGTTTGATAAACTTTCTTCAACTTTTTTAAGTGAATTTTTTTAAAATTCTGAGAGAGGTAGATAGTTGAGATATTTATACATGTAGACTTTAGGTATATATGGACAAGTTTCAATAATTGGGTATTATCTTCAACTAGGTTAGTACAATGCTGAGGGGCACATTTGACATAGATTCTACATATACTAGATTCTATGACTTGTAATACTTGTATGTATAGGGATACCATAAGGAATTCAAAGTTAAGTTGTAAACCATGTCATGACTTCTCCAAGTCAGAGCTTCTTCAAATAAACTACTAACATGACTATCATTTTTAAAATTCTGAGAGAGGTAGATAGTTGAGATATTTATACATGTACATAATTATTATTACAATATCATGTACTTTTTTGTTTGTAGAACGCGAGCGGTAAGTTCGCAATGGTTCAAAGTTTTGATTCATTCAGTGGTGTAAAGGTTTCCTGGGTATAGGTATTATTATTTTTTCTTTTGATGTTGAATGGGAGCAATGAAGTATGAGGTTTTCTCGTGACAACAATACAATAGCCTATGAACGAGATCTAGATGACATAAATAAGCATTCTTATCACGAACCATAGGACATAGGACGTAACGTAACTCAATAAAGAATTCCATTTGACGACCTCCCCTCCTCAATACACACTACTTATACTTTGCATTGTCTTTCAGTTAAACATGGGGCTTTACAAAGGAGCCTCCTTTGTATGTCATCATAAAGTTCCCTTTGTTATTATTTTAGCGCAGTGGTTCTCAACCAGGATGCCGCGGTCCCCTAGTTTGCCGTGAGATTTCTAGAAAAAAAAAGAGGGAATTGACTGCAAAGAAAATACTTCGTTAAAATGTATGTATATCGCTTGGAAATCTATGGAGTTTATTTAGGAGTGATTAGGTATATTTCCTATAGAGGGGTGCCAAGTGTTTGGAACTGTTTGGTTTGGACAGGGTGCCACCCAAAACTTTTGTTGTTGAAAAGGGTAGCCGCAAGACCAAAAATCTGATGTGAACATCACACGACTTTCCTTATCCTATTGAATGATGCTTATTTAGGTGTTCTTCTATTGTATTTTTTACAATATCTCTAACCGTTTAGTCGGTATAGCTGAAAACCGCCAGAAAACGGTATAAAACTGCCAAAAAGCGGTCAAAATACCGCCAACCGCAGCACCTATCTCAACCAAACGTTGTCACATTTGTGAACTACATACCAAATTTCAAGTCTCTAGCTCATACCAATCCCGAGATATTGTCAAATTACACCCAAAACCGCCAAAAAGCGGTCAAAATGCCGCCAATCGTTGCACCGATCTCAACCAAAAGTTTTGTGTCGCATCCTTGTCACACTTGACAGCTACATACTAAATTTCAAGTCTCTAGCTCTTACCGTCCTCGAGATATTTTGTTTCCAAATTTCAAGTCTCTAGCTCATACCAATCCCGAGATATTGTCAAATTACACCCAAAACCGCCAAAAAGCGGTCAAAATGCCGCCAAGCGTTGCACCGATCTCAACCAAAAGTTTTGTGTCGCATCTTTGTCACACTTGACAGCTACATACTAAATTTCAAGTCTCTAGCTCTTACCTCCCTCGAGATATTTTGTTTACAGACAGGACAGCTACATACTAAATTTCAAGTCTCTAGCTCTTACCTCCCTCGAGATATTTTGTTTACAGACAGACACACGGACCAATGGCTGAATCTTTGTATTTAGGCTCTAGGAACCTCAAAACGTGTTTTGGCACTAAAAACTGACCATGGAAAATTTGACCCGATTACATTACTTTCCTTCCTATACCACCTCAAAACGTGTTTTGGCACTAAAAACTGACCATGGAAAATTTGACCCGATTACATTACTTTCCTTCCTATAGGATAAGGAAAGTACAAAGGTTGGTAAGCACTAGTTTAGCGGGTGGTCTACTTCCCAGCCCTCAGGTTATTAGACATCCCCACACCCCTTTGATAAAAACAACCCGACATAGAGATGTTATCAAAATATTAAATTTTATAGAATCGCAATCAAAAAATCATTTCGTGATTCATAGAGGGGCTGTTTTGAAATGAATTGGCGGAACATCAAAAGAAACGCACAACCCTTGGTGAAATTTTCCATCCCTTCATTCATTCATTCTTGTATAGGTTTGCATTTAATTCAGCTGAACCTGACGGTAGTCCATATGACGGGTGTGATGTTTTCTTTATTTGTTTGAGAACATTCTCACGAATAACCGTCTTCTTCAACTTCAAAGCCTATTTATTTATTCCATATTTATCCCCTAAGTGAGTGACGTTTGTTTCTCAGAATTATAATATTTTTCACGAAGATGTCATTCTATTCAGATGAATACACTTTCCACCATTTTCTCTATAGGAACATTCTCACGAATAACCGTCTTCTTCAACTTCAAAGCCTATTTATTTATTCCATAAGTGAGTGACGTTTGTTTCTCTGAATTAGAATATTTTTCACGAAGATGTCATTCTATTCAGATGAATACACTTTCCACCATTTTCTCTATAGTTAGGAACATTCTCACGAATAACCGTCTTCTTCAACTTCAAAGCCTATTTATTTATTCCATAAGTGAGTGACGTTTGTTTCTCTGAATTAGAAAATTTTTCACGAAGATGTCATTCTATTCAGATGAATACACTTTCCACCATTTTCTCTATAGTTAGAAAGCCTAAATTTGTGAGGTACCTAATCAATGTGAGGTACCTTCCAATTTCAATAAGCTAGGTACAAAACCACAAATCTTTAAGTAGGTAATAGGTACAGAAGTAATTGAGTGAGGAGGGAACGTTTGCTCATTAGGAATATAAAAAGGTAATACCTATCTATAATGTGAGGTACCTTCCAATTTCAATAAGCTAGGTACAAAACCACAAATCTTTAAGTAGGTAATAGGTACAGAAGTAATTGAGTGAGGTGGGAACGTTTGCTCATTAGGAATATAAAAAGGTAATACCTATCTACCTACCTATAGTAATGCTTAATTCTGTTAAAACAAATATTACCTACATTTTTTTCCCTTCTATTATTTCTGCTTGGTTTGGCTTTTTTAATGGGCATTAGACTGAATTTTCCACTTACCATTAGAAAAAAAGAAGCAGGTGGATGAAGAGAGGGTAGGTATATTGCTGACAGATTGAATTTAATAATTCATTCGATTCAAATGTAGAAAAAATCTCTCACAATTACCTATACCTAAGTAGGTTATTACCTACCTCCTTGTTAAATTTATGTAAGATTTTTCTTGTAGAAAAAATCTCTCACAATTACCTATACCTAAGTAGGTTATTACCTACCTCCTTGTTAAATTTATGTAAGATTTTTCTTTTTTTTATTATTGCTTAGTCGCTTTTTTTTAAAGTTGGAAAAAATGGTAAGTAGGTACTTGCTTCGATTCCATGGTGAATCCTCTAATAATTAAGATTATAAATGTAATATGTATTTTAAAGTAAGGTAGGTACGTACGTACCTCTTTTTCGTACAAAACTTCCTAGAACCATTTTATTTCCTCTTATTTTAAATCAAGCTTGAAAACGCCATCAACATTGTGTACGTACCTCTTTTTCGTACAAAACTTCCTAGAACCATTTTATTTCCTCTTATTTTAAATCAAGCTTGAAAACGCCATCAACATTGTAATTGATAGTAATATATATATAAGGTAGGTACGTACGTACCTCTTTTTCGTACAAAACTTCCTAGAACCATTTTATTTCCTCTTATTTTAAATCAAGCTTGAAAACGCTATCAACATTGTTTTGCAATTGATAATAATAATATATATCTACTCATTCCTTATCGGATCTAATCATCTATAAATATTTTTCTCTAAATTATCCAATTATTTCTCATCTCCAATTATTTCTCATCTTGTTTGATTTACCGTAGTTTTAAGTTAGGGACTTGCTGTAATAATGGGTAGCCCCCGTGAATTGAAATAAAATTAAAAAAATTAAAATTAAAAAAATCTATGTGTCTCCCTTACAATCTCAGTTGTAGGGGGAATCACAGAAACTATTTGATGAACAATATCCCTTGGATCTTGTGGTTTGGAATGATGTATTGTCAATCATCTATAAATATTTTTCTCTAAATTATCCAATTATTTCTCATCTATGTGTCTCCCTTACAATCTCAGTTGTAGGGGGAATCACAAACTATTTGATGAACAATATCCCTTGGATCTTGTGGTTTGGAATGATGTAGGTATAATCATCTATAAATATTTTTCTCTAAATTATCCAATTATTTCTCATCTATGTGTCTCCCTTACAATCTCAGTTGTAGGGGGAATCACAGAAACTATTTGATGAACACTATCCCTTGGATCTTGTGGTTTGGAATGATGTATTGTCTAGGCGAGTGTCATTTTCAGAAAATGTTCCAAGTCCGTCAGTTCTGGGTAGGTATTATTATTTTTTCTTTTGATGTTGAATGGGAGCAATGAAGTATGAGGTTTTCTCGTGACAACAATACAATAGCCTATATATGAACTAGATCTAGATGACATAAATAAGCATTCTTATCACGAACCATAGGACATAGGACGTAACATCGATATAGCAATAGGGTATTTTTTTTAACCCTCTGTGAAACTTGAAAATAAATCTTTCGAAATTTTGGATTCGAAACTCTGTGAAAATAAATCTTTCTTTCGAAATTTCATATTCCGGGTTTAAAAGTAGAATGATAATGTATTGTCTGTAACAATGTTTGTTCTCGCTGTTATCTGTTAAAGTTCCCTTTGTTATTATTTTAGCGCAGTGGTTCTCAACCAGGATGCCGCGGTCCCCTAGTTTGCCGTGAGATTTCTAGAAAAAAAAGAGGGAATTGACTGCAAAGAAAATACTTCATTAAAATGTATGTATATCGCTTGGAAATCTATGGAGTTTATTTAGGAGTGGGAGTGATTAGGTATATTTCCTATAGAGGGCCAAGTGTTTGGAACTGTTTGGTTTGGACAGGGTGCCACCCAAAACTTTTGTTGTTGAAAAGGATATCCGCAAGACCAAAAATCTGGTGTGAACATCACACGACTTTCCTTATCCTATTGAATGATGCTTATTTAGGTGTTCTTCTATTGTATTTTTTACAATATCTCTAACCGTTATTTAGTCGGTATAGCTGAAAACTGCCAGAAAACGGTATAAAACTGCCAAAAAGCGGTCAAAATACCGCCAACCGCAGCACCTATCTCAACCAAACGTTTTGTCTTACATCCACAAATAGATTGGTCACAAGTAGGTACCTACATAGAATTTTGTTGAAACTTGAGTTCCCCAACAAATAGATTGGTCACAAGTAGGTACCTACATAGAATTTTGTTGAAACTTGAGTTCCCCACGCCACGTTACTATACCTACTGCTTGAGCTTGACTAACCCAACAGTTGGAATGATCAGACTTTTGTCCTATAAACCTATACTGATGGGATTGATTCCCGGAGATTCAGATTTCTTTTGATTAATTTTGATACCTACTTTCAAGCTGAAATAGACATGACACAAACTGTAAATCAATTCTATGATATCTTGTAATTTTCCAACACAATAGGTAATAAAAGTATTCATCTTAATATGTTGATTGTACTCTGAGTATTCATGTGCATGGACCTTATTACCAATAGATAACTTATCTACCATGTATTCTAATCTGTAACTGCAAATCAATCCATTACATATTTATCTTTCAATCTGAGTCTGTTCGTGATCCAGACTCATTCTTCTCACAATCATGTTCATCATCTCAATGCTGTATGTTTCTATGATATCTTGTAATTTTCCAACACAATAGGTAATAAAAGTATTCATCTTAATATGTTGATTGTATTCTGAGTATTCATGTGCATGGACCCTATTACCAATAGATACCATGTATTCTAATCTGTAGGTAAATATATATCAGAATGAACCGAGTGCTGTATTGCGTATTGCCCCTTGTTCCCCAACATGTGAGAGGTTGTAACTCTGGGGACATAAAAACCAACATAAAACAATGTTTGGGAACTCTTCTCACAAAATAACTTTTCTGGAGGTTTCCTCCAAACTGAAAAATATTTTATCGCTTTTTTCCCTCCCTGCAGTCGTTGTAAAATGATACCTATACATACCTCCGAGGAGTAAGTATTATATCATATATCTACCTATGTAATATTGAGTGTTGTTCTAAGAAATAATAGTAGGCCAACATAAAACAATGTTTGGGAACTCTTCTCACAAAATAACTTTTCTGGAGGTTTCCTCCAAACTGAAAAATATTTTATCGCTTTTTCCCTCCCTGCAGTCGTTGTAAAATGATACCTATACATACCTCCGAGGAGTAAGTATTATATCATTATCTACCTATGTAATATTGAGTGTTGTTCTAAGAAATAATAGTAGGTACCTATATTGTTTATTAAATGTATACCTACGTACTCCTCAAATAGGAATGTCTAGGAGAGCGCATCAGAATGTCTTGACCATCACATTATCTTCTGAAACTCACAGTAGCAACGGCTACCTGAACTGAACACTGAACGGAACGGAACTGATACGAATAAGAATAATGAATACTAGTCTAGGAGAGCGCATCAGAATGTCTTGACCATCACATTATCTTCTGAAACTCACAGTAGCAACGGCTAGAAATACCTTGATTGGTAGGTATGGTAAACTTAAGTTCTTCTAATATCCATGGCACCCAAGAATAAAAAATGCTTACTAGGTAAGAGGCGAGTTCTATTTTTACACTTCCCTGAGCAAAGAGCAAGAACCATTTTTCAACCTTGTACTTGCATTAAATTTATAAATTAAATTAACCAAGGAGAACAAAGTACAGCAAGAAAATAAGACAATTTAAAAGCTTCCAAGTTGAAAACTTTGTAATCAATGTAAAAGTAATAAGAAGATAAAAAAAGAACATTTCCTTTTTGCGTTAAAAGCTTCCAAGTTGAAAACTTTGTAATCAATGTAAAAGTAATAAGAAGATAAAAAAAGAACATTTCCTTTTTGCGTTAATAATTGAATTGAATCCCAGGGGTTTCTCTTACCATCATCAACCATAGGTCAAGTAGGTATTTTAGAGTTTACCTTGGTGTGCTGTGGTTTAAGTTTTAATTTTATGCATGTAGGACTATAGGTAGGTATGTAATATGTATATAATAATATATGTAGGTACCAACTTTTTAAATTTATCATCAAATTTCATTATTTTGTAAATGTAATAATAATAGAAAAAATATTTCGTACATTTTTTAGCCATTTCTCTGCAAAGGTCATTTGATGTGTCCACGAGTGTTAGATTGATAGTTATCATCATAGCAATTATTTTAACCTCTGTATGTGAAGTCCTTTTTGCGTTTTTTTTTCTCTCTGCTAGAATGTAAAAAGCTCTGAAAGTTATTGAAGACAGGAGAGGGGAGAGGGCACTTGGGTAATAGTGTCATTAAATTAACGCTGTATTTTCACAACACCTGTGTTTTCCTGTGCAACAGACTTTAAGTCGTTCACTTTTTTCCCTCCTTCTAACTTCACTTTTATGAGTTTCTGTTTCTGTACAACTCTGACTTTGGCATAGGCAGGATGACAACAACACAGACTTAGTTTGGTTTCATCTGGAGTCTGGATTAATGCTAGGAGGGGGATTGTCTTCTTATTTGTCATCTTCCTCCTTCCTTTCCTTGGTGAAAATATAAAACTGTCCTCTTCTTTTCACCATTAGGCCTCCTCTCTCTCTCTCTATTTTTCATTTCCAGTATGCCCGGTCCTCTGGCTTCTCTCTATGTATAATATCTGTTATCTGTATACCTATGTATTGTACGTATATTATACTTCCCCCCCTCCTTAGCTATCCACTAGGTTTCTCTCCACTTTGCTATCTTTTGGGTTGGAATATAACTAACTTCTTTGTAGATAAGCATTGCTCTCTTCTACTAATGTCGTTATTTTATCTCCTTATTTCCCAACCTGGGGTAATTACCCCTCGAGGGTTGAAAAAGAACCAAGTCCGTAACACTTTTTCATGCCTCTTTTTATGCTATACTACCTAATTTGGGGGTAAAGGTCTGAAAAAGGTTGTGAACCACTGATGTAGAGGGATCAGAAAACTCAAATAGTTTGTGAAGAAAGCGTTGTGCAATTTGTTTGATAAGACATAACTACCATTCGAACAGTGGGTAAGTATTTAGATAAGCAAAGTGCACAAGGCAAGGGAGATGCAAGAGTATGAACTTGTGAAGGTGAATTCCCAACCTGGGGTAATTACCCCTCGAGGGTTGAAAAAGAACCAAGTCCGTAACACTTTTTCATGCCTCTTTTTATGCTATACTACCATTAGTACCTAATTTGGGGGTAAAGGTCTGAAAAAGGTTGTGAACCACTGATGTAGAGGGATCAGAAAACTCAAATAGATTGTGAAGAAAGCGTTGTGCAATTTGTTTGATAAGACATAACTACCATTCGAACAGTGGGTAAGTATTTAGATAAGCAAAGTGCACAAGGCAAGGGAGATGCAAGAGTATGAATGAAGTATGAACTTGTGAAGGTGAAATTCGTCTGAAAAAGGTTGTGAACCACTGATGTAGAGGGATCAGAAAACTCAAGTAGTCTGTGTAGAAAGCGTTGTGCAATTTGTTTGATAAGACATAACTACCATTCGAACAGTGGGTAAGTATGTAGGTAGGTAAGCAAAGTGCACAAGGCAAGGGAGATGCAAGAGTATGAACTTGTGAAGGTGAAATTCTTAACGAAGAAAAAAAACATTACTTCGTTTTACGTAACGTCATTCATTGAAATAGCGTTCTGTTTGCACTGATGTTTTCGTAGTCAGGTTGGCCGAGCGGTCTAAGGCGCCAGATTTAAGCTCTGGTTCCCAATTGGGAGCGTGGGTTCGAACCCCACACCTGACAAAACATTTTAGTAATTTTTTGCCGATTTGTCTGGCTGTAGATATTCAATCGTCTGGCGAGTTGGTGTATTTCGGTTTTATAGGCTCCTCATTCCTATTACAGACCTGTAATCATTTTTTTTTTTAGCACATTTGCCATAGATTCTACATATACTAGATTCTATGACTTGTAATACTTGTATGTATAGGGATACCATAAGGAATTCAAAGTTAAATTGTAAACCATGTCATGACTTCTCCAAGTCAGAGCTTCTTCAAATAAACTACTAACATGACTATTATAACAATAGACGGTATATAGCAATAGCAACACGAATACACTTTGCAATTTCCAATACACCATTCTAATGTTTACAATGTACTTTCATACTCAAATACTCATAAACACTGATAGTATAATTGAACTGCATTCACAAATGTTAAAGAAAGAACGTCTATTTCCGTCAGCACCTCTATATTGTATGTATCTAGTTATACAATTCCACAGTACAGTCTGAAAAAGGTTGTGAACCACTGATGTAGAGGGATCAGAAAACTCAAGTAGTCTGTGTAGAAAGCGTTGTGCAATTTGTTTGATAACACATAACTACCATTCGAACAGTGGGTAAGTATTTAGGTAGGTAAGCAAAGTGCACAAGGCAAGGGAGATGCAAGAGTATGAACTTGTGAAGGTGAAATTCTTAATGAAGAAAAAAAACATTACTTCGTTTTACGTAACGTCATTCATTGAAATAGCGTTCTGTTTGCACTGGTGTAGAGAGAGAGAGAGAGAGAGAGAGAGAGAGAGAGAGAGAGAGAGAGAGAGAGGAGAGAGGTGAAAATATAAAACTGATGTCCTCTTCTTTTCACCATTAGGCCTCCTCTCTCTCTCTCTCTATTTTTCATTTCCAGTATGCCCGGTCCTCTGGCTTCTCTCTATGTATATCTGTATACCTATGTATTGTATTATACTTCCCCCCCCCTCCTTAGCTATCCACTAGGTTTCTCTCTACTTTGCTATCTTTTGGGTTGGAATATAACTAACTTCTTTGTAGATAAGCATTGCTCTCTTCTACTAATGTCGTTATTTTATCTCCTTATTTCCCAACCTGGGGTAATTACCCCTCGAGGGTTGAAAAAGAACCAAGTCCGTAACACTTTTTCATGCCTCTTTCTATGCTATACTACCATTACTACCTAATTTGGGGGTAAAAATATGTAGGTACCAACTTTTTAAATTTATCATCAAATTTCATTATTTTGTAAATGTAATAATAATAGAAAAAATATTTCGTACATTTTTTAGCCATTTCTCTGCAAAGGTCATTTGATGTGTCCACGAGTGTTAGATTGATAGTTATCATCAGAGCAATTATTTTACCCTCTGTGTGTGAAGCGCCTGGTAATAAATTTCACTATGAAAATTTACAGCCTTTTCACATAGATATAAATTACGAGGGAAAATATTCTCTACTATACACGACTTGTCTGCCCGTCTCACACTTGTGCACCAAACTAGATAGATATAGGATATAGGTAACTAGACTGCTAGATGATATTTATATCCAGTATTATCCAGACAAAAAGGTAGGGAATACAGGTATAGCCTCATTACTTACCTATTTGAGATATAAATTACGAGGGAAAATATTCTCTACTATACACGACTTGTCTGCCCGTCTCACACTTGTGCACCAAACTAGATAGATATAGGTAACTAGATTGCTAGATGATATTTATATCCAGTATTATCCAGACAAAAAGGTAGGGAATAGATACAGGTATAGATAGCCTCATTACTTACTAGATATAAATTACGAGGGAAAATATTCTCTACTATACACGACTTGTCTGCCCGTCTCACACTTGTGCACCAAACTAGATAGATATAGATTGCTAGATGATATTTATATCCAGTATTATCCAGACAAAAAGTTAGGGAATAGATACAGGTATGGCCTCATTACTTACCTATTTGCTATTTGCTTTTGTTTCGAGAACATGAGTTAAATTTCAAGTTTCAAGACTTTTAAGCCATGTTCAACTTACTAATACTATGTATGTAGTATGTACATAATGTATAACTATTTATTTCTTCTTGTAACCTTTTAGGGGGGAAGAGAGAGAGAGAGAGAGAGAGAAAACTCTGCTCAAAATTTGGTAAAATATAAGAGACTCTTTTTTTTCAACGTAATCTAGGCGCACGGCAGTGCGCCAGGAACAGACTTGGCCTTAATTTTCTGATCTCACCACTTTTAAGGGCCGACATTTTTGGACATGAACTTGGCCTTTTTTACATTTGTGTTTTTTTGGGGGATCTCACTCCTTTTTTTACTTTCCTTATCCTATAGGAAGGAAATTAATGTAATGGGGTCAAATTTTCGATGGTCAGTTTTTAGTGTCAAAACACGTTTTGAGGTCCCTAGAGCCTAAATCCAAAGTTTCAGCCATTGGTCCGTGTGTGTGTCTGTCTGTCTGTGTGTCTGTCTGACTGTAAACAAAGTCTGTGTGTAAATATCTCGAGAACGGTAAGAGCTAGAGACTTGAAATTTAGTATGTAGCTCTCAAATGTGACTTGAAATTTGGTATGTAGCTGTCAAATGTGACAAGGATGCGACACGAAACTTTTGGTTAAGACCGGTGCAACGGTTGTCGGAATTTTACCGCTTTTCGCGGTTTTCGGTGTAATTTAACAATATCTCTGGAACGGTATAAGCTAGAGACTTGAAATTTGGTATGTAGTTCACAAATGTGACAAGGATGCAACACAAAACGTTTGTTTGAGATGGTTGCTGCGCTTGGCGGTATTTTTACCGCTTTTGGACAGATTTCGACCGTTTTTTGGCGGTTTTCAGCTATAGCGACAAAACGGTTAGAGATATTGTAAAAGTTAGGGTAAAAGAACACTCAAATAAGCATCATTCAATAGGATAAGGAAAGTCGTGTGATGTTCACAACAGATTTTCTAAGTGTGTATTTATATTTACACATCATTGGTAGGTACAGATCTACTTATTACCTAGCTATTTGCGAGCTTTTAGAGGTGATGGTGTTGTTAGTCTATTATTTTTGTTATGTCATGGTAGTAGATATCAACATAAATATATGTACTATACGGTACTTATTATTAACATGAAAATAAAAGGAAAACATTGCGAAGTTAAAATTGAGAGAAGGTTGAAGGAATTGAGATCCAGCATTTTCGGCAGATACGAAAAATTGGGAATGCAGACTTGGCCTTAATTTTCTGATCTCACCACTTTTAAGGGCCGACACTTTTGGACAGGAACTTGGCCTTTTTTTTTCACATTTCTGTTTTTGTGGGGTATGTATTAAAATAACCTAAGTGTACCTACCTAAATTCTCCCATCTCTCTCTCTCTCTCTCTCTCTCTCTCCTTCGTTTCACGGGGTATGATGTGAAGAGTGTGAATAACACAGCCATCATATCCTTCCTCCCTCTCTCTCTCTCTCTCTCTCCCCCCCCCTTACACTCCCATCTTCTCTCTCCCTTACACTTCCATCTTCTTTCTCCCTTGCACTCCCATCAGTTATAAACAGTTCATTAATTAATCTCACTAGGTACCTAAGGTATTTTCGGGTTCCATCATAATATGCAAGGGACGGGGTATATTCTCATAACAAAAGAGTAATAGGTATAGGGTTTGCTTGGAAATGAGGAGGACGGATAATGGATGTACTTTGGATTCATAACCAAACGGATTGCGATTCGAATCCCGGCAGTGACATAAAATAATTGAATCAAAGGAAGATCATTTCATTTATATACCATCAAGTTCAACACAAATTAATCAACTTGGGGTGCATATTGAGGAATTTGAATTGTGACAAAAATGAAATCTTGAGCAGGACAGATGTATGCAAACATTTCACAGTTTTAAATCCCTGGGAATATCATTTCTTGTCCCATCTTCATCCTAGGAAGTGTCTTCCATCACAAGTTGGTTTAGGATATCAGGATTCACTAATGCCCGATCTTACATTCTTACCACAGAGAGTAAACTGAAATACTGGTCTGTGTAAATCAAATGGATGACGGCAAAGAAAACCCTTGACACACGTCAAAGAAGCTCTCAGTGGTAAAACCGGGCATAAATGTATTCTCTAGTGATCCCCGGGTTGACAGAACCCCAAGCAAGGTGTTCCTGAGGGCCAAAGGTACATTTTTTACTCTAACAATCCCCCCCATACTACCTCTTTATTCACTTCTGACAGATTTGACGGGGTGCAAAATACTCCCTACCCCTCGCATGTATAGTTTTACCCCACACTTCCCGACTTTTTTTCCTCATATTTCTCCATTTTTTCGGTCTGGTAATTTTAGTGAAGCGCGGATGAAATTCTGTGTTTGTGTATTATTATTATTTCGTCCGGTGGGAGGGGGGGGGTATCCCCGAGTACTATATGGTGAGTTGTATGATGGACTTTCATATGGACAATTAATGGAAATTTTCCGGCTCTCATCCCCCCCCCTTCCTTTCAAAGTTCCACTCTAGCTGTTTGAATAGCATTTGTATTTTCATATTGTATACCCATTATACCTACCTGTATAGGTATGGGTGTGGGTTTACCACAATAAAAAAGGGGGAAAGCTGCACCCTATGCAGTAGTGAGTGGGGGTATATGTATTTGCCTTGTCTCTTATGAATGAAATGTATAATAACCGAGAGACAGTTTGTATAGCACTTACATAATTATTTAATTAATCATGGAGAATACATAATTAATTAAATTATTATTACGTAAAACTACCTATACCTATACATACCTATGTAATTTGTCCTCTGTAATCATGATGTCCTTCTGCTCCCTTCATATACACTGTCGGGCAATGAAAGCGGGACACCTTTTTTTTTTTTTTTTTTTTTTGTAAAACCATTATTGATATTTTTTGCTGTAAAGTTTAAAACTTATTCCACAAGACCGCATACCTACATACCCTGTAAGTAAAAAAAGAAAAATGAAAAACAATTATCAGTTTTATGCTGAAAATGCATATTTCTGGAGATAAATGTTAAAGTAACTTTTTTTTCTCCTCAATAGGTCCTTCAAAAAAGAACACAGAACAATAATTTACTACTAAAAATTAGAAAAAATTCTGGGCCCCAACCGGAACTTTTTAAAAATCCAATACCTATTATACATATGTAGCTGTTCCGGTTGGAGCCCAGAGAATTTGTCTAATTTTTACCAGTAGTAAATTAATGTTCTGTGTGCTTTTCTAAAGCATCTGGTTCAAAAATGGTGAAAAAATATTGAGGAGAAAAAAAAAGTTACGTTAACATTATTTTATCTCCAGAAACATGCATTTTCAGATTTCAGCATAAAACTGATAATTGTTTTTTATTTTTCTTTTTTTACTCACAGGGTATGTAGGTATGCGGTCTTGTGGAATAAGTTTTAAACTTTACCGAAATTTTTTTTATTAATAATGGTTTTACCGGAAAAATCTGAACACTGAGCAGCAGTTGGAGAAAAAACAAAAAATAGAGGTGTCCCGCTTTCATTGCCCGACAGTGTACATCAAAGTTATACGACCATATATAACTTCATATAAAGGGTGGGAGTACACAATATTTATGTAGAATGTGATGTGCTGTTACCCCATCTAAGTAACGTCCCAGCAATTTAAACTAATTACTATAATTTTGTGAATTCTCGACAAATATTTGCTAATATTTCATTTTAAAATTTTCATGGAAGGAAAACGTTTCGCTTTTTTTTCCAACTTGAGAAGGAAATGAAGGGGAGAGGGGTGGGGGTGTGCCTAAAGTTGTTTCAAATGTGGGAGTTCTCGAATATATCTTTTAGAAATACCTACCAAATATCAGGCGAATTATGACCTATATACATATTTATTTTTTATTTCTGATGTGTTGTGTCAGTTTTAATTTTTAATGGGGCATTGTAATTTTAAAAAAATCACTTAGGTATTTGTCTGGGGGAAAAAAAATGGCGTTTCTTTTCTAATTATTTCTATAGAAAGGAAAACTACCAATGTAGGTAGGTATATCTATGTTCTATGTATAATATGTATAATTATGTGAGTAAGGAATGTAAACATAGGAAACTCTTTCCTTCAATACTCAAAGGGAAAAGTGAACAAATTTTCGGGTACTCGTATCACGCAGTGGGTAGGTATGTGAGTATGTTTGAACAGGGGAACCAAAATGACAAGCGAAATAAATATGTTTGAACAAGGCTAC
>NW_007379574.1:18284-47395 GCF_000475195.1 Diaphorina citri | reverse complement strand
GGGATTGCGGGATTGGAAAAAGGTGCGGGATCCCGCGGGATTGCGGGATTGCGGGATCCCGCATTGCAATCCCTATCTGTACTGAATATGTATGATAATGATATTAATTATTATTGGAAACCAGACTACCTGTAGACAGAAAAATCAAGGTGCCTGTAGAGTTCATAAAAAAAGGTTATTCGACCTATTTTAAACCTTTTCTTTTTCTTTTTTTTTTTCTTGATATGGTTATCCACAGTCTGGGGCTTCATTGAGAACGAGATGAGCCAAATTGCTGTCAATTTCAATGCCAACCTAAACATTGCTGTTCTTGTTGGCCAATGTTGTTGTCGTTGTTGTTTTTGTTTTTCGTCTCAATTTGGACATCTCAGAGTTGCTCTTCACGGAGAGGTCAGTGTTAATGACGCAAGAGATTAAGCCCTAGTAAAATATATGTCCAGAGCTTACACCTGATTATATAAAGGTCTTCCCCCAAAGGTCTTCCTGGAGTAAAGTAGTGGTCAGTCTGAGTCATTTATTAGAGGAGGGAAAAAACTGGACATTTTGAAGAAAAGTAGGAACAGTTCAAGAACCGAACAGCCGTGTAGGTACCTAGATTGCTGACCGTTCCAAATAGCGTCGAATTTTGTACTAAGAAATCTAGACACAGACAGAAACCGGAAATTTAATTTCAGATCTACCTACGTTCAACAGTGCAATAGTCCTAAATTAAAATGGACGCGGCACATGAGGGATCAGGAAGAGACCGCCTTAACCTACATTCAAAAATGCTGCCTTTAAATAGCACACAATGCACTGATCTATTGAAAGTTAAGATTACAGGTCACAACACTGGAAAAACTTTGTGTCAGCTTAGAGCCAGTTCCCACTTGTCGTGAATTTCATCCGATTTTTTTCCGAATATCCTGTAGGCATTACCTTTAAATAGCACACAATGCACTGATCTATTGAAAGTTAAGATTACAGGTCACAACACTGGAAAAACTTTGTGTCAGCTTAGAGCGAGTTCCCACTTGTCGTAAATTTCATCCGATTTTTTTCCGAATATCCTGTAGGCAATGTAATTTAAATGAGAGTATTCCCACTACACACGACACGATTATTTTCCGAACGACAAGTGGGAACGAGCTCTCACACTTCTTCGGACAGGAAATTACACTCAGAAAAGCAAACGGGAGTGTACAAAAAGAGTGTAAAAACTACGAGGAGTACAACAAAGACGAAACCGTAAAAAATCGCAATTATCACTCGAATTCGAAACTTATGGCTAAGTGTTGAATTATTGTTGAATTTTACACATGAAGTGTTGAATTTTTACTGATTAAATTTAGTGGAGATGCCAGAACACCATTTCTAAGTTTTGTAAAACCCTCTGTCCATGTCTTATAGCAAATTTTCTGATTCACTATTCACTATCCAATTAGATAAATACAGTTACGACACGAGACAAAAACAAAATACCTATCTCAAAACGAGTGATAAAAAAAGGTGTTTTTGCGTCTCCACCAAATTTATTATTAGCATTTAAAATGGGTACTTGTCGAAATATCCAAGACACCCTGTCTACAAAGTTATGTTTTAATGCCACACTAACTTATCAAAAGATCCGTATACAAATAGACGTATTACTTATTCTTCGACACATCTAATCAGTTTTCTTATCAGCAGGATTGACTAAGAACTCGAGCTTTACTGCTAATTAAGCTAAACTTTGTCAACAAGAACAAGTATTACTTATTCTTCGACACATCTAATCAGTTTTCTTATCAGCAGGATTGACTAAGAACTCGAACTTTACTGCTAATTAAGTTACACAGTCAACAAGAGCACGGTAGGTACATTAAATGTATAACTATATATTGGGTTATAAAAAGAAGGAAGAAATTATCATACCTACTTAAAACCATACGGCAAACGTACGACTGATATAAGATTTGGACATTGCAAATTCTAATCAGTTTTCTTATCAGCAGGATTGACTAAGAACTCGAACTTTACTGCTAATTAAGTTACACTTAGTCAACAAGAACACGGTACATTAAATGTATAACTATTGGGTTATAAAAAGAAGGAAGAAATTATCATACCTACTTAAAACCATACGGCAAACGTACGACTGATATACCTAAGATATGGACATTGCAAATGTACAACGATACATAGGTATACGAGTACTTGTATTTATCTGAGTTAAATAAAGACACGTATATATGACATATCGATATTTACAGCCACAACGGAAATATCGAAATCTGCCGTCTTGAAGATATCGATATTTATGAGGCGTGAAATAGTTGAGAGTTAATGGAGGCTGCAATGTGCTGGATAAACGGCGTTCAGCCTCATTAGAAATTCTGAATATGACATATCGATATTTACAGCCACAACGGAAATATCGAAATCTGCCGTCTTGAAGATATCGATATTTATGAGGCGTTGAGAGTTAATGGAGGCTGCAATGTGCTGGATAAACGGCGTTCAGCCTCATTAAAAATTCTGAGAAAACAATGAAACGAGACATGTTCTGTGAGCTATTAGAAACAGATTTCAGTTGTACTGGTGATGGGAAACACACACTTCCCTATTCAGCTGGAGAATCTGGAGATGTAGGAAGAGTGAGTTGGAAAAAGACATGGTTTTCCGGAAAACATTACTTTCGTTCCCATAGAAAACAATGAAACGAGACATGTTCTGTGAGCTATTAGAAACAGATTTCAGTTGTACTGGTGATGGGAAACACACACTTCCCTATTTCGCTGGAAAATCTGGAGATGTAGGAAGAGTGAGTTGGAAAAAGGCACGGTTTTCCGAAAAACATTACTTTCGTTCCTAGAGAAAACAATGAAACGAGACATGTTCTGTGAGCTATTAGAAACAGATTTCAGTTGTACTGGTGATGGGAAACACACACTTCCCTATTTAGCTGGAGAATCTGGAGATGTAGGAAGAGTGAGTGAGTTAGAAAAAGAGTCAATGAGTCTGATCATAGTGAAAAGTAAATAAAACCAGTTCAAAAAGTGGTATCAAGGGTCAAGGGACCACAAAGTACATAGTCTATATCCATGGTCTATGGGTCTGGACTCTGGATGGGAAAGTAGGTTCAAGTTCAATGAATTTGAAAAGTTTACCCTCAGAGGAACCCGATCTGTGAAGGTGAGAAAATTCTGCCGAATAAGAAAAGATTTGTTGTACCTACATGTACGATTGTACATACAATATCGTCGCTAAAAGACGAAAGAGCTTATCGACCATTGTTTTAAAGAGATTGATAGTTACTAAGGGTCGGGAGCACAATTTGAGATAATCAATGATTAAAATAAACCATTGCTGCCTGGAAGGGACTGACAAAAAATGCAGACCCTGACAAGAAACGTAAGAAAAGGCCAGGAGGAAAAAGAATTCAACAGATCAGAAATCAGCATTTTTGATCAAAGATTAAAATGCTGTGTTCTGTTGATTATGGTTAATTATTGATGTTGATTATGGCTGTGTTCTGTTGATTATGGTTAATTATTGATTATTTCAAAGTGTGCTGGTGCTGATTTCACGAAAAATTGGTTTCTTGTTTCCTCTAAAAAGTTTGCAAAATGGTTGTTGGGCAATATATTTTTCTTTGAGTGACGATATTACTTTTGATATCTGTATGTAGGTCTAGGTATATTTTGTGTCTGTACTGAATATGTATGATAGGTAATGATATTAATTATTATTATAATTATGTTGATATGGTTATCCACACAGTCTGGGGCTTCATTAAGAACGAGATGAGCCAAATTGCTGTCAATTTCAATGCCAACCTAAACATTGCTGCTCTTGTTGGCCAATGTTGTTGTTGTTGTTTTTCGTCTCAATTTGGACATCTCAGAGTTGCTCTTCACGGAGAGGTCAGTGCTAATGACGCAAGAGATTGAGACCTAGTAAAATATGTCCAGAGCTTACACCTCATTATATAAAGGTCTTCCCCCAAAGATCTTCTTGGAGGAAAGAAGTGGTCAGTCTGAGTCATTTATTAGAGGAGGGAAAAAACTGGACATTTTGAAGAACAGTAGGAACAGTTCAAGAACCGAACAGCATCAGTGTAGGTATAGATTGCTGATTGCTGACCGTTCCAAATAGCGTTGAATTTTGTACTAAGAAATCTAGACACATATAGAAAACGGAATAAAACCGGAAATTTAATTTCAGATCTAAAAAATTACCCAGCAACCATACCAAGGTACGGTACAACCTACGTAAGGAAACTCTAGACTCTAGAAAGTGAATTATGAACTAGGAACACAATATTTATGATGAGGTTTTCCAAGATGGAAGCAAACAATAGAAGGGATGAATAAGAAAATTAAATTACCTAATTATCTTTCCATAATGCCTATGTAGGTACATTGTATATGATGTATGTACCTATGTACATATTATGTACAGCAACCATACCAAGGTACGGTACAACCTACGTAAGGAAACTCTAGACTCTAGAAAGTGAATTATGAACTAGGAACACAATATTTATCATGAGCTTTTCCAAGATGGAAGCAAACAATAGAAGCGATGAATAAGAAAATTAAATTACCTAATTATCTTTCCATAATGCCTATGTACATTGTAGATGATGTATGTACCTATGTACATAATGTAGATCTACATAATTATTGTGTGTCTTGCAAAAACTTTTATAATTGAAAGGTTTGATTTAAGAAGGGTCATCAGAATTCCAAAGACGAAAAATCGAGTTTTGAGTAAAACAACTTTGAAGACATTTGTATTTCCAGGAATCCCAAAATTTCTTATCATGAGGTTTTCCAACATGGAAGCAAACAATAGAAGCGATGAATAAGAAAATTAAATTAATTATCTTTCCATAATGCCTATGTACATTGTAGGTATATGATGTATGTAACTATGTAGGTACATAATGTAGATCTACATAATTATTGTGCCTTACGTTAGAAGTTCTTGCAAAAACTTTTATAATTGAAAGGTTTGATTCAAGAAGGGTCATCAGAATTCTAAGGACGAAAAATCGAGTTTTGAGTAAAACAACTTTGAAGACATTTGTATTTCCAGGAATCCCAAAATTTCTACCCCATCTGAGACAAACATTCAGAGTATTCAGACATTTCCATTCTCCTTTTTCCAGTTTTTCCACTTTCCACGATGATTTGATATTAATTTCATCTTTTTCATTTCTTCTGCTTTCCTTTGACAAAAGCATATTTTTCCAAATCAATAAAAGCATAAAGTCATGTCTCCGTGTCTCCCTTGCTTAGAAAGGAAGGGGGGCCGAAGCGTTTTAGCTGTCAATGGGGGGTCCCCTTGTATGCGGGCCCTCCCCCATTCAATATTTCAACGAGTACAATTTCGGACGTGCCCAAATGGAAAAAATAACAAATTATATGGAAAAAGAATGGAATCAAAAGAAGAAGGACGAGGAGGAGTGGGTCCAAATAGAAAGCAAAATTTCCACCCCATCTGAGACAAACATTCAGAGTATTCAGACATTTCCATTCTCCTTTTTCCAGTTTTTTTCCACTTTCCACGATGATTTGATATTAATTTCATCTTTTTCATTCCTTCTGCTTTCCTTTGACAAAAGCATATTTTTTCCAAATCAATAAAAGCATAAAGTCATGTCTCCGTGTCTCCCTTGCTTAGAAAGGAAGGGGGGCCGAAGCGTTTTAGCTGTCAATGGGGGGTCCCCTTGTATGGGGGGCCTCCCCCATTCAATATTTCAACGAGTACATTTTCGGACGTGCCCAAATGGAAAAAATAACAAATTATATGGAAAAAGAATGGAATCAAGAGAAGACGAACGAGGAGGAGTGGGTCCAAATAGAAAGGAAGGAGAATGAGGAGGAGGAGGAGACGAGTACATTTTCGGACGTGCCCAAATGGAAAAAATAACAAATTATATGGAAAAAGAATGGAATCAAAAGAAGAAGGACGAGGAGGAGGGGGTCCAAATAGAAAGGAAGGAGAATGAGGAGAAGAAGAAGAAAAGGAGAAGGAAGAGGAGAAGAAGAAGAAAAGAGAAGGAGGAAGAAGAAGAAGACAAAACGATATTTTGTGGAGAGCATTGTTTTGAAAGGAAGGAGAAGGAGAATGAGGAGGAGGAGAAGAAGAAGAAAAGGAGAAGGAAGAGGAGAAGAAGAAGAAAAGAGAAGGAGGAAGAAGAAGACAAAACGATATTTTGTGGAGAGCATTGTTTTGTAAGGGTCATCGAGAAATGCGGAAATTTTTGAGACAAAAAGGAAGAAAGCCTGCAGAGGAGGAAAAGGAGGAGGAAGAGTGAAAAGTGGACTCAAAAGAAAGGTAATACAGGTAATACTGCAAAGTAAGAAGTGGGCACAAAAGAAAGGAATATTTCATTTGGAATAGGGAGGGAAAGGAAGACCCGAAAACAACAGAGTAAGAAAGGAAAGATAAGGAAAGGAGAAAGATCATTGTTTTGTAAGGGTCATCGAGAAATGTGGAAATTTTTGAGACAAAAAGGAAGAAAGCCTGCAGAGGAGGAAAAGGAGGAGGAAGAATGAAAAGTGGACTCAAAAGAAAGGTACTGCAAAGTAAGAAGTGGGCATAAAAGAAAGGAATATTTCATTTGGAATAGGGAGGGAAAGGAAGATCCGAAAACAACAGAGTAAGAAAAGAAAGATAAGGAAAGGAGAAAGGGAGGCTTGAGGGAAGAGAGTATGAGGCTATGCCAGCCAGTCGCCATCAGGTTGACCTCACGACAGGTACACCTAATCACCTAATAGTGTGTGTGCTCATCAGGTATCAGGTAGACCTGACAGACGGACCTTTGCAGCCGTACCTCACCTCTCTTCCTAAAGTCCTACTGAGGGCATAGGTGACATGCCTCTGTAAAGGAATCAGATAGGTAGGTATTTCTTTAACCTTAGTTCACATCAAATTGAAAGCAGACAGCCTCGAAATTCCATCAAATGAAATTTAATGGGTGCAGTATTATCATAAACTACGACGTACCTATACTTACCAAAATTTTTCCTACATTATTATCAATCTAGTTCTGTAATTCTATAATTTGACATGCATCCCTAATACTTCGTTACATATAGGGTACCTCCGTCAGGACTCTCATATTCCTTCCCTACTTCGTTAGACATTGTATTCCTAACTCACAGTAGGTAGTAGGTACCGTATAGCAAGAAGGTATAGGTACAACATCATACCCGTAAGTATGTAGGGCCTCTCGCTCACTGAAAGCCGACTAAACTTCTAATACAGCGGACTCTTGCGAATCAGCGAATAAGCCTGAAAAATCTGAAATTCCACTAAACCCATGAAAATGACAGAAACCTCTCACACTAGAGGCAGCCTAGTCGTGCGACTCCAGTGTGAGAGGTCTGTATCAGTTTCATAGAATTAGATTTTCAGAAGGCATCGCGACGTCATTTAGCCATAGGCAGTAGGTAGTAGGTACCGTATAGCAAGAAGGTATAGGTACAACATCATACCCGTAAGTATGTAGGGCCTGCCGCTCACTGAAAGCCGACTAAACTTCTAATACCGCGGACTCTTGCGACTAAGCCTGAAAAATATGAAATTCCACTAAACCTATGAAAATGACAGAAACTGGAGGCAGCCTAGTCGTGCGACTCCAGTGTGAGAGGTTTGTAGTTTGTATCATTTTCATAGGTTTAGATTTTCAGAAGGCATCGCGCTACTCCGCACTACTGAAAGTCGAGTTCCATTGTGCGAGAGGCCTAAGACAGGCACACAGGCAGAAATAAGGTTACCTCAGTCAATTTTCAAAATGAAAACCAGCCATAAAAACGTTTTTAGTACGCAATAATTTAGTGGAGTTTATTATTTTCGAAACGAAATGTCGAGAGCTCGCATTGGGTTAGTATCAGAAAGCACGCACCAATGCAATAAAAGTGGTCCTGTTTAGATTTTTTTTTGCTGAAGTGAGGGTTTTCCTATTTCGAAACGAAATGTCGAGAGCTCGCATTGGGTTAGTATCAGAAAGCACGCACCAATGCAATAAATGTGGTCCTGTTTAGAATTTTTTTGCTGAAGCGAGGGTTTTTCTAAAGGTATGTTTGAATTGGATTTTCCAGCCCCGTACGTTTTGTGGTTTTCATCATTTGGCTGGTGTGCTCACCTAGATATCTGTTCAACCTTTACGTATGATTGAATATCCGCTGTTGAAGATCCAGAAGAGAAACAAAGTCCAATATGTTGGAGCAAATATCAGTTTCTCTCGAAAATTCAACCATTTCCTCTTGAAAAAGCCCCGATATTTTGAGAAAAAGGTTCAAGTTGGTCATTTACATAATTATTGGGTTAAAATGTTTGAAAAGTTACGACACAATCAAATTTTGTGCCTCAAAGTATCTAATCTCCTAAATTTAATACAGCATCGATAGCAGGCTGTGAAGATCCCAAATATTTGCTTAAGGATATCGTTTAGGCGCGCTGTTAATCTTTCGAAACGAAATGTCGAGAGCTCGCATTGGGTTAGTATCAGAAAGCACGCACCAATGCAATAAATGTGGTCCTGTTTAGAATTTTTTGCTGAAGTGAGGGTTTTCCTAAGTCTGAACCGGTATTGTCGTTTTTGTGAAATGCTGAGATTTCTTTTTCTTGTTTTACCTCAAAGTATCTAATCTCCTAAATTTAATACAGCATCGATAGCAGGCTGTGAAGATCTCAAATATTTGCTTAAGGATATCGTTTAGGCGCGCTGTTAATCCCTTCTCTTCGGAAAAACGTTTTCCCTAAGCCTTTGAACTCAGTCTCACACCACCTGAAAATTTCAATTTGCAAGCTGTGTTCGGGGGGAAAGTTTCTTGATTGACAATCACAACTTTATCCCTCGGCAATGTTCGAGAGATTTCGGAAACATCTTCCGAACATGCACATGGCAAGGATGTTTTTCAAAAAATGTTTTTTTCCTATCAATTCCGAATGTTCAAAACTTCAACTTTTTGTTTTCTGAGTATTTTTTGAGCGGTGTCAGTCAGTGTTAAATAAGGATTCATACCGTACGTGTCGTCTACGTTGTGTAAAAGAATCTCGTTAGTTTTAGTTTTTTAAAAATATCGCGTTACAAAATTTTATTTCAAAAAATTCTGTTCAAATTTTGAATTTTTATTAATTTTATTTTTTATGCATTCAATTTTCTATACGTAATGACGAATTTGTGTGGAAGTTCTTGAATTGTATATCCATTCCATTTTGATTGGTTCTATTGTTTTATTTGCTGTTTACACGTAAATAGGTTTATTTTTTTAGATTGTCTCTACCGATAGAGTCATTCAATTTTTAACAATGTCGAATTTGAGTGCAAGTTTTTCAAGTGCTGTGTATTTTTCGGTGAGCAGTTTTCCTAGTTTCCATTTGGAGTGTTTCTAGTACATGGATTTCGAGTATGAAGTGCATCCTGAGGATTGTGTTCAATTTGGTGTGTGCTTACATTTGCGTCACCTGTGGGAAATCGGCACCGAAACCGGATTTCGAAAGTGACCGTAAGTGACGATTTGAAATTTAGTGCTTATCAGAAGATTTATCAACACACCTAATTATATTATAAATGTGTCTCTAGTTCATTATACTTTTCTATGTAATTTTTTAGAAGCCACGACAATGGAAAAATCTCCTTTTTTGTGTTTAACCTAACCGTTTACCAACACTGGTTACTGCCCATTTGTGACAGCTCCTTTTTGTACCAATTTTGCACTGATGTGACTTCTGAACAAGTACCCTTTTGCATCTATTCTATCTGATGTATGATTTTGAGCATTCAATTGCTTCAAAGATATTGTCATTTGCGTCAAAATGCAATGCATTTTCTTTCAATTTACAAATTTACATACTTTTAAAAAATATTCTTTCTAGTGTTTGTTGTCTTCTTCTTCTCCTTCATCTTCTTCTTCCTCTCGTTCTTCTTCTTCTCCTCCTCCTTCCCCTAGTCCTATTCTTCAATTTCTCCCTCCTCCTATTTTTGTTGTTCTTCTTCTTTGCCTTCTTTTATGTCTTTCTTCGTCCTCTTCAAATTGTACCTTATTTTTACCATCGGTATTACGTAATTGTACCTTATTTTTACCATCGGTATTACGAGCTCTTATCAACCCTCTACCATCCTTACCTACTTATTATACCACAAGGATCAATTTGTGTTTTAAATAGCCTACTCACACTAATCGTACCGAAAAATCATTTGTATTTCGTACCTCTACCAACCTTTTATCAAAGATTTCTATCAGAAATCCCTCAGAATCCATTTGTTACCATTATTGTCTGATTCTCCGATAACCCTTAAACCTTAAGCCCGTAGCACGCTTTTAATCCGCTCAGCACTTGATCCCTCCATCTGAATTATTCCCTTACATACATACATTATCTCGAAACATGCTTAGTACATGCATAATTGACTACCTAGGTACAATGGACAAACCGCAAAACCTGAATGTAATAGGGAGCAGAAATAGTTGAAATTTATCAGCAAGATAAAAGCAAAAATAGATGCATTTGATGCATAAAATGATAGAATGAACTATCTAAGCTTGTTTGATACAAAATAGATTGATAGCTGCCCTATCAAAAGATCAAACAACGAGGTTGGTTGATTTGAAATGATTTTTTTTTTCTTCTAAATATTAGGATTTTTTTCCATTTTTATTTTTATCATTTTTTATAATATTTAAAGCGAAAACCCAAAGAAAATTATCTCTCTCTCTCTCTCTCTCTCTCTCTCTACCTCCCTCTCTCTTCTCTCTCTCTCCCTCTCTTTCTCGTTTTCTTCTAAGAAGTTGCGCTTTCGTTGCAATCAGAAAGTGTTTAAGCGTTTCCATTCCCCCTTGAAAACCCTTTAAAAAAAAAAAAAAAAAAAAAAAAAAAGAACAGATCTTGAAAAGATTAGCTCTTTTTGATGAAAGAAGAAGAGATTTATGATCCTGCCTGATTCAATACCTACACTTACCTGGTGGGATTGGTCTTCTAAAATAAAATAATTAATTTTTTATTTGGACAATTTCTTTTAAATCTTTCCAAATTTAGGAGGGTCATTGAGTTTATTAAATTTAATTTTGAAACACCTACGTAAATTTCTTAAAATGGTCACCAATTTTCAAAATTGTAGCCTGGAATGGGCCTTCATTTCTCCAAAGAAACAATTCCATTTCTTCTTAGGCAAAAAGACCTTTTGTTTCGTCACAAGGCCTATTTCATTTCCTGTCTTCCTCAGAAAAATAAATAAAATAAGTAATAAGAATATAAAAAGTGCAGAAGCATTCAAAGAAATTGTCAATAATAATATACCTAAAAAGTGCTCGTCTTTGGAAGAAATTGTTCTTTGAATGCTCCTCCTTTTTTTCAATACAAAAGAATACCTTTCGGAATTCTCAAACACTTAAACATTATATTCTCATACATTACACACATCGCACTTTACATGACACATGAATAAAAATAATGATCACATTATTCATGTTTATGTTCAAGCAACAAGTAATTCGACACCTCCGAATATACTTCGTACATAACGGGTATGTACATAGTATATTTTGTACATAATGGGTGTGTACATAGTATTATGTTCTGTAGGTACAATGGTTTGGTACCTATGTTCAGTATACAGGGTGCGTCAGAAAAACAGCGAGAAGGGCTCACCGGCCGTTGCAATGAACTCTCAAGAATATGTAAAAAGGGCTCAACTATTATTGTAAAACAAGTTATGACCTGAAAACTGAAATAAGGTCTGTATTGTTTTAAAAAGTGTTCCCCCCTTTCTGATAATGGGTGTGTACATAGTATTATGTTCTGTAGGTACAATGGTTTGGTACCTATGTTCAGTATACAGGGTGCGTCAGAAAAACAGCGACAAGGGCTCACCTGCCGTTGCAATGAACTCTCAAGAATATGTAAAAAGGGCTCAACTATTATTGTAAAAAAAGTTATGACCTGAAAACTGAAATAAGGTCTATATTCTTTTAAAAAGTAGCTTTAGTATTTGAAGTGCTTTGGCGTCTCCACTAATTTCATTCAAAATAGTTCCTGTCCCCTGAGGCAGTCCAGTTATTTGTGGATCATCATCTCGGTAAATGGACCAATGAGAGGACACCATTGCCACGCTGTCATTATCATCTCAGTGAATGGACCAATGAGAGGACACCATTGCCACGCTGTCATTATCATCTCAGTGAATGGACCAATGAGAGGACACCATTGCCACGCCACTGGTGTTGAATATTTGCCGTCAAATCGCTGCCACCGTTTAGGCTTCGGAATTTATGGCTCTTCGTTTGGGAGTCTGTTATGGCGGATCAAGCGGATAAGTTATCTACAAAATCGTCGATTTTATTGAATGAAAACTTGGAACTTGGAACCGATTTCCTTCATTCAACTACGACACTGAACCGCCTGAGAACAAAAGTGTCCAAATGCAAGAAGAACATGAAGAAATGGGGACTCAGCGAAGATGATCTGTGCGATTGTGGATCCATCCAAGACGAGGCCCATGTTCTCGTCTGCCCAAACGATGCGGCGATCCAAGTAGCAGAATATTGGAAGAGGAGTATCTGACATGGTCATTGGTCAAAGCGGACACGGAAAGTAAAGTAAGTGAAATCGGCACCGAAACCGGATTTCGAAAGTGACCGTAAGTGACGATTTGAAATTTAGTGCTTATCAGAAGATTTATCAACATACCTACCTAATTATATTATGAATGTGTCGTTAGTTCATTATACTTTTCTATGTAATTTTTTAGAAGCCACGACAGTGGAAAAATCTCCTTTTTTGTGTTTAACCTAACCCTTTACTAACACTGGTTACTGCTCATTTGTGACAGCTCCTTTTTGTAGCAATTTTCCACAGATGTGATGTAGAAATTTTCCACTGATGTGATTTTGAGCATTCAATTGCCTCAAAGATATCGTTATTTAGCCCAGATAGCCCAGACTTTCTTTCTAGCCCAAATTTGCTCATTTGTTCTTGGTGGTCTTTAATCGCCATCATTGTTGAAACATTTGATCAGGAAAATCTAGTTGTGTTACTGGAAAATCCGAGTGCTTTGATCCCTTTGAATGCTTTATCTATCTCCATTACTTACTTCAATAGTTACCTATTTATACCTACCTTAATACATAGTTACTCAGGTATAAATAGGTATTTTTTTCTGTCTGTTGTCCCTTAATATTTTGAAGTCTTTCTTTATCTCTGAACCGATCTCCAAATCCAAATTAACAAATTCTTTATGCATTTTTTTATTACTTCAGGTCAGACACCCATGGTTAGAATTTACATTGGTTTGACTTATACCTAGATTGCCAGATATCTGTTTTTACAAACCAGTTTATATCAACAAACTGAAGGAGTATTTACCTAATTATGTACCTAGTTGAATCAACAGAACAGATCTTGAGAGAGAGAGAGAGAGAGAGAGAGAGAGAGAGAGAGAGAGAGAGAGAGAGAGAGAGAGAGAGATAGATTGAGAGAGAGAGAGAGAAAGCTGTGACAAAAAAAGTTTGAGCGCGTCACTCCGGTAACCATTTGTTGTCAAAGAAAGAGGGAGACAGAAAATATAGGGGGAGAACGAGAGAGAGAGAGAGAGAAGGAGGGAGAGAGAAATGAAGAGGGAGTAAAAAAATGCAAGATAAGTTAACAAGATCTAGTAGAGGCTTTAGTGGCGTAGCTCGGATTGCTCAAAATTTCTCAGACTCATTTCAAGTGATTTGACATCTCCACTAATTTCATCCGTTGCGTTGATTCCTGTACCCGAAATGCTCTTAAGCCTAGCTATAGTATTTGAAGTGCTTTGGCGCCTCCACTAATTTCATTCAAAATGGTTCCTGTCCCCTAAGGCAGTCCAGTTATTAAATTTCTCAGACTCATTTCAAGTGATTTGGCATTTGGCATCTCCACTAATTTCATCCATTGCGTTGATTCCTGTACCCGAAATGCTCATATAGGTACCTTACACGATCATTACTAATGTCATTACTTGTAAATAATGACATTACTAATGATCGTGTAAGGTACCTACATATTAAGAGTTCTAAGTCTACCTATAGTATTTGAAGTGCTTTGGCGTCTCCACTAATTTCATTCAAAATAGTTCCTGTCCCCTGAGGCAGTCCAGTTATATGTGGATTATCATCTCCGTAAATGGACCAATGAGAGGACACCATTGCCACGCCACTGGTGTTGAATATTTGCCGTCAAATCGCTGCCACCGTTCAGGCTTCGGGTGTTATGGCTCATCGTTTGGGAGTCTGTTATGGCGGATCAAGCGGATAAGTTATCTACAAAATCCTCAAAATCGTCGATTTTATAGAATGAAAACTTGGAACCCATTTCCTTCATTCAACTACGACACAATTTTCAGTCTTTTCACAAATGAACCCCAAGTTGAAGGCTTATCCCACGCCCCTGACTCTGTTTCGGAGAAAGGACAAAAGGAAAGGGAGAGAAGAACAATAAGAAAACAAGTATAGAAATTAGTGGAGATGTCAATGCAACATTTTGATATTGGTGATGGAGATGTTATTTTCACATTTGAATGCATTCAACAAAATAAATATTGGTGGAGGTGTCATTTTAACATTTCGAAAACAATTGACAACATATTATGCTGTTTCGGAGGCTTTCCAAGCTTTCCCTTCGCGTCAGCTTGTGCAGACTGAGAAGTAAATATTATTATGTACCCCAAGTAAATATTATATACCCCCACTGTCGTCAGAGCTTTTACTTTTGTGCTTTTTCGGCAGGATACATTCGATAGAGTCAGGTTTCAGTTACTTTTGCGAAGAGGTCTGGTTTTGGGAGGGAGGAGGGGGTTTTAGGTCTGATAAAGCGAGATTGGGGAAGAAATTGGAAGGTGGGGGACGCAATTGGAGGAGCAAGGGAATTTGAAGATAAGGTGCAGAGGGGAAGAGGTTTTAGGGCCGGAGGGTAGGGTGGGGACGTTCTCAAATTGAGGTTTTTCGAAGTTGATTTATGGTTTTTTCCTTGGGTTTTGATTTTCTTGGGGTAGCGCGTCTCTTCTATCGGCCTTGGTCGTATCGGGTATCATTTAATGTTGGAAATATCCATTTATAATCTAATGAATCATTATTTCTTGTGAGTTATAAGTATCTGATGAGCTATATTATCTCGGTGGTGTAATGGTCAAGACTCTCGCCTGGTACCTATACAGAATATGGGTGAAATCGAAGTTATCCAAGTCGAGTTCTGGGATTTTGTCCTCAATATTTTTTGAGAATTTGACCACAATATTCACAATAATAGGTATGTAGTAGTAATAAAAAATACTCGTAGTCTACTGCTGAGGTAAAGAGGCTGATAATTATCGAACCCTCTATCTCCCAGTTGTGAGTATGTTAACCTTTTTAGAACTGCTAAAAGTGCTAATAACATTGTACGACTCAGAGCAGGAAATATTTATTAAGTTACCTACTTCAGGAAAAGGATAACGACCTCTGTTGTAAATGTCACACTCAATTTTCATAATTTTCAGGGAATATCCTTGACTCCTCATTTTCTTGAAACAAAAACACATCCTTGAGGAATTCTGAAAAGGGGAAACTTCTTAAGCCTTCTAGAAACCGTCTCCTGTGAGAGTGATGCAATCGGGACATCTTTTGTCACCCTTTTGAGAGCCTTAATAAAGGAGTTCTGAGTGCACTCAGTAACTCATTCACGTTTCGTAAGTTCAAAAGCATCAAAGGCCTTTTTGTGGTCCATGAACAGTTGTGGGGGTCCGTTTTTTTTTTCGACAGCACAGTCGAACGTGAATAATCAAGAACAAGACAGAAACCTTTACAATATTGAGTATTGAGAAGCCGTTTGGGCTCTGAATTATCCATCCTCAATTGTACCTTCTTCCCTGTTTTTCCCTCCTAATTTACGTACAATGTATCCGAAAATTGAATTAGACAAAACCTAATTGAACCTCTATTATTTTGCGATGTACACATTTTGAACGGAAAAAATCCATTTTCAAATACGGGGGAATTTTAAAAGCAGGAAGGCAGGCATAACAAAAAGGTCGGCAGGTAATTTAATTGAGACTTTTTTTAAGTTTTTGGCTTCGCTTCGTTGTACAGGGGGAGGAGAAGGATGAAGAGAAGAAGGAAGAGGAAGAGAAGGAGGAGGAGGAGGAAGGGAAGGAGGAGGAGGTTGTAGAAGAATGGGACAAAAGTAGTAACAACTGACCATTTTACATGACTCCCATTCATTCTAATGGGGATAATGTTAGTCCATATCCATTTAGTTAGTTGTAAAGTTTTCGTCCTAGAATTATTCTCTCTGAACTTTTTTATTTTGTTTATTTTTTGAGTTTTTGTCAGCGATCTTGATTTACATGAATGTTGCCCAAAATATTGGTTTTCAGTCTCAAGTGTTTTCAAAGAAGTCCACCAAGCTATGAATAATTTAGCAATTTTTAAATGCTCTCATATCACCGCATATCTCTGAAATGAAAACTATAACAATTCCACGGCGCGAACGACCTGGTGTTCCAGAGTAGCTCAGAAATATCGCTGTCGAAATTATGACATATACAATACCTACTTTGAGCCGTTGTCGGTGTTTTTCTGGCGCACCCTGTATAATATGATGATATTCTAGACACCTATGTCGTTATAATGGAAGTACAAGGGGGTAGGTAGGACGTACCACACCTAATAGTGGAGGAGACTGAGTGTGAATCAGTAGGATTGAAAATTGAAGGTACCTATCTACTATCTACCTATACAAATTTGGAAAGAGGACAAATACTAATGAAAGGACAAAAGGAAAGGGAGAGAAGAACAATAAGAAAACAAGTATAGAAATTAGTGGAGATGTCAATGCAACATTTTGATATTGGTGATGGAGATGTTATTTTCACATTTGAATGCATTCAACAAAATAAATATTGGTGGAGGTGTCATTTTAACATTTCGAAAACAATTAACAACATATGCCGAATTATTGGTGGAGATGTCATTTTAACATTTCGAAAACAATTAACAACATAAATGCCGAATTATTGGTGGAGATGTCATTTCAACATTTCGAAAACAATTAACAACATATGCCGAATTATTGGTGGAGGAGACTGAGTGTGAATCAGTAGGATTGAAAATTGAAGGTACCTATCTACTATCTACCTATACAAATTTGGAAAGAGGACAAATAAGTCAGAAAAATAGCTCAGAAATATCGCTGTCGAAATTATGACATATACAATACCTACTTTGAGCCGTTGTCGGTGTTTTTCTGGCGCCCCCTGTATAATATGGTGATATTCTAGACACCTATGTCGTTATAATTGAAGTACAAGGGGGTAGGTAGGACGTACCACACCTAATAGTGGAGGAGACTGAGTGTGAATCAGTAGGATTGAAAATTGAAGGTACCTATCTACTATCTACCTATAAAAATTTGGAAATAGGACAAATGCTAATGAAAGGACAAAAGGAAAGGGAGAGAAGAACAATAAGAAAGCAAGTCTCGAAATTGGTGGAGATGTCAATTTAACATTTTGATATTGGTGGAGATGTTATTTTCACATTTTGAATGCATTCAACAAAATAAATATTGGTGGAGGTGTCATTTTAACATTTCGAAAACAATTAACAACATATGCCGAATTATTGGTGGAGATGTCATTTTAACATTTCGAAAACAATTAACAACATATGCCGAATTATTGGTGGAGGAGACTGAGTGTGAATCAGTAGGATTGAAAATTGAAGGTACCTATCTACTATCTACCTATAAAAATTTGGAAATAGGACAAATACTAATGAAAGGACAAAAGGAAAGGGAGAGAAGAACAATAAGAAAACAAGTATAGAAATTAGTGGAGATGTCAATGCAACATTTTGATATTGGTGGAGATGTTATTTTCACATTTTGAATGCATTCAACAAAATAAATATTGGTGGAGGTGTCATTTTCACATTTCGAAAACAATTAACAAAATATGCCGAATTATTGGTGGAGATGTCATTTTACCATTTTAAAAGCATACTACGTACCTACCTACTTTCTTAACCTTCTCCCCTGATGGAGTGGATGCTCGAAAACAATTAACAAAATATGCCGAATTATTGGTGGAGATGTCATTTTACCATTTTAAAAGCATACTACGTACCTACCTACTTTCTCAACCTTCTCCCCTGATGGATTGGATGCTTTTTTGACTCTACCCTCAATTAAAATCCGTCACTGATAAATTTGATGTACAAAAGTAATATTTTGCAATAAATTTCATTGAGGATTTTTTATAACGATGTAATATGAGATTTATTTACATTTTTTACAAAGACGAGAGAGAGAGAGAGAGAGAGAGAGAGGGAGTGATTTTTCCCGTCTTTCTCTCTCGTACCTAAATAAAGTTAGAAAGAGAGGGCATCATTCTGTCAATATTTTCACCAGGTTTGGATAGATGCACTATAGGTATTAAGAAGTACCCAATATTTTCCTTTGTCAATTCAGAACAATTTTTCAAGTTCCATTGCGTCTTCAAAAGGCTGAGTGCACCCCAAAGCGAGGTACATACATAAATTTAAGGTACACACTGCATACTGGAGTGCATGATTTAAGGTACCTACAGACCTACACTAACTTGTTTGGATTTTGGAAATTTGAAGATTTCCATTGATTTCAAAATCTCAAGTTCCCACGAAATTGAAAACAAGTTTCCACTTTGTTTCTTGATTAGACGACAAAAATTTGAACCAAATAGAACAACTAAAGAAGAAGAAGAAGAAGAAGAAGAAGAAGAAGAAGAAGAAGAAGAAGAAGAAGAAGAAGAAGAACGAGAAGAATTCTTTAAAGCAGTAGAAAAAGAAAAAGAAGCACAAGTAGAAAAATCAGCAGTAAAAGAAGAATCATCAGAACAACTACCTCACAATAACAAGAAAGTCAAGATTTCCCATGATGTTGATGAACTATAGCGGAAACACGGAAATTTACTCGAATTACTTCCCTGTTTTTAATTCGATCATATTGAAACGTGGAAAATGGCGTCTTCCTATTAAGAAAGAGCGAAGTCTAAAGAAGCGGGAAGTTTTCACAAAAAAAATAAAATATCAAAAGAAAATTTTCCGAGGGAAAAAGACGGCTTCTAGGGAGAAAATGTGTCTTTCTACTTAGGAGGGGGAGGGAGGGGTACGTCATTGAAACTTTACACTATGATTGATTAGGAGAGAGAAGGAGGTGGATAGGGGAAAGGAGAGAGAGAGGAAAGGAAAGCGTGTAAGAGAGAGGGAGAAAAGGGAGGGGTATTGGTAGAGAGAGACAAAGGGAGGGATATAACGAGGGAGAGAGAGAAATTGAGAGGGAGGGAGGAAGGGAAGAGGGAGAGAGAGAGAGAATAGAAAGAGGGAGAGATTGAAAATGTTATTATTTTTCAAACGCTTTTGTTTTTGTTTTATTGTTGTTGTTTAGGATTTTAGGTTACTATTATTGGCAAAGTCTTTAAAAATCATAAGAACTTTACCTAGATATCTATGTATGTTTATGGATTTTTAAAAATTTCACGATGGTGCAGAGAGAATGGAATTTTCAATTTAAAATATTGTTTTAGGGAACATCCTCGATAATTCTTAAAAAATTGAACAAATTTTAAGGAATAGTTATTTAGGGTGATCCCATTTTAGCTGAAGGGAGGATGGAAAATTAAATAAAATTTGCCAATTTGAAACTAAAAAGGTCTCTTTGGGGATTGGAAATTTACTCGTCAAAATGCAATGCATTTTCTTTCAATTTACAAATTTACATACTTTTAAAAAATATTCTTTCTAGTGTTTGTTGTCTTCTTCTTCTTCTTCATCTTCTTCTTCCTCTCGTTCTTCTTCTTCTCCTCCTCCTTCCCCTAGTCCTATTCTTCAATTTCTCCCTCCTCCTATTTTTGTTGTTCTTCTTCTTTGCCTTCTTTTATGTCTTTCTTCGTCCTCTTCAAATTGTACCTTATTTTTACCATCGTTGTTGTTGTTGTTGTTGTTGTTGTTGTTGTTGTTGTTGTTGTTGTTGTTGTTGTTGTTGTTGTTGTTGTTGTTGTTGTTGTTGTTGTTTTTGTTTTGTTGTTGTTTAGGATTTTAGGTTACTATTATTGGCAAAGTCTTTAAAAATCATAAGAACTTTAGGTGCCTAGATATCTATGTATGTTTATGGATTTTTAAAAATTTCACCATGGTGCAGAGAGAATGGAATTTTCAAATTAAAATATAGTTTTAAGGAACATCCTGGATAATTCTTAAAAAGTTGAACACATTTCAAGGAATAGATATTTAGGGTGATCCCATTTCAGCTGAAGGGAGGATGGAAAATTAAATAAAATTTGCCAAATTGAAACTAAAAAAGGTCTCTTTGGGGATTGGAAATTTACTCGTCAAAATGCAATGCATTTTCTTTCAATTTACAAATTTACATACTTTTAAAAAATATTCTTTCTGGTGTTTGTTGTCTTCTTCTTCTCCTTCATCTTCTTCTTCCTCTCCTTCATCTTCTTCTTCTTCCTCTCTTTCATCTTCTTCTTCCTCCTCCTCCTCCTCCTCTTCCTCCTCCTCCTCCGCCTAGTTCTATTCTTCATCTTCTCCCTCCTCCTATTTTTGTTGTTCTTCTTCTTTGCCTTCTTTTATGTCTTTCTTCGTCCTCTTCAAATTGTACCTTATTTTTACCATCGGTATTACGTAGATAGCTCTTATCAACCCTCTACTCACACTAATCCTACCGAAAAATCATTTGTATTTCGTACCTCTACCAACCTTTTATCAAAGATTACTACCAGAAATCCCTCAGAATCCATTTGTTTCCATTATTGTCTGATTCTCCGATAACCCTTAAACCTTAAGCCCGCAGCACGCGTTTAATCCGCTCAGCACTTAATCCCTCCATCTGAATTATTCCCTTACATACATTATCTCGAAACATGCTTAGTACATGCATAATTGACTACCTACAATAGACAAACCGCAAAACGTGAATGTAATGGGGAGCAGAAATAGTTGAGATTTATCAGCAAGATAAAAGCAAAAATAGATGCATAAAATGATAGAATGAACTATCTAAGCTTGTTTGATACAAAATAGATTGATAGCTGCCCTATCAAAAGATCAAACAACGAGGTTGGTTGATTTGAAATGATTTTTTTTTTCTTCTAAATATTAGGATTTTTTTCCATTTTTATTTTTATCATTTTTTATAATATTTAAAGCGAAAACCCAAAGAAAATTATCTCTCTCTCTCTCTCTCTCTCTCTCTCTACCTCCCTCTCTCTTCTCTCTCTCTCCCTCTCTTTCTCGTTTTCTTCTAAGAAGTTGCGCTTTCGTTGCAATCAGAAAGTGTTTGTAATGGTTCTTAGGTAGGTAAATTTTGGTTCTTAGTGACTAAACTTTGGTGCTTTGGTGACTAAATTTTGGTTCTTAGGTAGGTACGTAGGTGGGTATCTAAGAGACGCTAGATGGGTTTACCTACTAGCTTTGTATGTAGCTACGCCAGGAAAATCTTCGGAGCATGGTTACCAAGAAAACAGAATATTCCATCGGTTGTAGAATGTTAGATGTACCAGTTCTCGACGAATCACTGATGTTAAACAAAGTTGTGGGTTTGATATCTGGTTGGGATATGCAATTTGCACCCAACTATCTGATCTATTTTTTATTATTTTTGGTAGGTATTTGCGTTTCCTTTATACGGCCGATGAGCCACGATTTTACAATACCTATAAAAACCTATTACCTATGTAGTAGTTCATTGAACCATAGAACTTAGAGAACACATCCCTAAAGGGAATTTAGAAAAAACTTCTCGCGGGGCTCTAAAAAGGTCTCTGCGATAAAAGCAATCAATCTTTCGAAAATTTATTAGTCCAAAAAGCAATCAATCTTTCGAAAATTTATTGATTTCAAAGGTAAGTTCTTCCGCCGGAAATGGTTTCGAATTCTATACTACCCATTCTGGCTATCAGCTAAGTTTGTACCTATATACGTGTAAGTCAAAAGTCGATATAGGAAGTTTTTCAGGCACACCATTAACCCAAAATACACAGCGGGCTAGAACTACAAAGGAATTTTAATTGTGTTAAGCATATTTAAATGCTTGTCACAAACATCGTTCCCTGATTATTTCACCTAGATAAATTTCATGACATATTCCATCGGCTGTAGAACGTTAGAATCTACATCTGATGTACCAGTTCTCGACGAATCACTGATGTTAAACAAAGTTTTGGGTTTGATATCTGGTTTGGTTACCTTTGGGACATCATATTTATACTGTTGGCAGTGTTGGCTAAGTATTAATAAGAAGGGCCATCGGCTAATTATGCCCTATATCAATGTAACCTGGTTAGATCTTTTTTGGGGTTGCTTAGGAGTGCTCTCAGCCTGTCTTTTCTAGGAGCTGGTTGAAAGAAAACTTTACCTCAGAGACAAGGCTCATGTTTTCTATGATGTACGGACTTTTTCATATCACTGCCTCTTCAGGCCTGTTTACTTGACTTCTACATACAAAGATGTACCTACATACGTACAAAGGTAAACAGATCAAATGAAAGATGTCAGCATTGATTGAACGCTTTTCTAGACGAATCACTTAGGTGGGGTGGGGGCATTATCAATTTTTAAGTAAAATGGCTTTTCTAATTCGGATTCTCCTCTTTGGGGCCATCTTGAGATATCTTTTAATTTTAACTTCAAGTCATAAACCGGGACAATCCGGGACATGCTTTTTTTCTCCCTCCCTTTCTTTTTTCCCTTCCCCTCAATGTGCTCCCTTCCTCAATTTATTTCCCTAATTTGAACATCTCATACTCCTAATCTCTCGGGATTCTCAGCCCCGAAAAAACCGCTCAGTCTACTGAAGAGGGCATTTTAAATGAAACCACAGGGAATATAGTTGGGGCTTTGGGCGTACCTGGCGAATGCAAATGTGTACCTAGAAACAGGAGTAGGTACAAAAACTGGGAACATAAAAAATACCTTATAGGTACCTAGGAAGCAACCTAGGTACGTAATATTATAGATAGATACTATGAACCTATGTACAATATGTACTTGTACCTACATACATATATTATTTATGAATTTAAACTAGGAATAAGTACATATATTTTCATCGTTTCCCCAGTCATGTTTACCTATTTATTATTTGAGTTAGATACTTCCCCAAAATTTCGACGTTTTCGTCGTATTTTTAAGCCGCCCGTCTGCACCGAGGGGAAAAAGGCACATGTAAACTTTTGCTCGAGAAATGACGAAACTTGACAGACAGGAATTGACTGTCTGCCAAATTTTCTGTACGTTTGGCAATGGAATTTTATTGTTCTTTTTGGATTTGGGATGAAATGTGAGGGGGGAGAAATGGGTTTGCATTTTCGCCTATAATTTGGGCTGTCTGATGCCTTGTCTAGTCTCCAAAATTCTGACATTCAAGAACATGAGATTGAATTTATAAATATGATTTTCTCGTGACTCCTTATCCACTAATACCCCCACGCCATTCTCATGACAATCATGATCTCATTTTATTACCCGGTTTGCCTACTTGTACCTTTTTCTTTATACCCACCATTGTTGACCCCACTAATCATTTGGATGATACAAATTTCTTGACCCCGCCGGGAATCGAACCCGGGTCTCCCGCGTGCAAGGCGAGCGCAGTGACCACTACGCCATGGGAGCTAGCTATAGTATTTGAAGTGCTTTGGCGTCTCCACTAATTTCATTCAAAATAGTTCCTGTCCCCTGAGGCAGTCCAGTTATATGTGGATTATCATCTCCGTAAATGGACCAATGAGAGGACACCATTGCCACGCCACTGGTGTTGAATATTTGCCGTCAAATCGCTGCCACCGTTCAGGCTTCGGGAGTTATGGCTCATCGTTTGGGAGTCTGTTATGGCGGATCAAGCGGATAAGTTATCTACAAAATCCTCAAAATCGTCGATTTTATGGAATGAAAACTTAGAACCCATTCCCTTCATTCAAGTACAACACAATTTTCAGTCTTTTCACAAATGAACCCCAAGTTGAAGGCTTATCCCACGCCTCTGACTCTGTTTCGGAGGCTTTCCAAGCTTTCCCTTCGCGTCAGCTTGTTCTGACTGAGAAGTAAATATTATGTACCCCAAGTAAATATTATGTACCCCCACTGCCGTCAGAGCTTTTAGTTTTGTGCTTTTTCGGCAGGATACATTCGAAGGAGTCAGGTTTCAGTTACTTTGGCGAAGAGGTCTGTTCTTGGGAGGGAGGAGGGGGTTTTAGGTCTGATAAAGCGAGATTGGGGAAGAAATTGGAAGGTGGGGGACGCAATTGGAGGAGCGAGGGAATTTGAAAGGGATAGAGGGGAATAGGTTTTAGGGCTGGGGGACAAGGTAGGAACTTAAAGGCCGGAGGGTAGGGTGGGGGCGTTCTCAGATTGAGGTTTTTCGAAGTTGATTTATGGTTTTTTCCTTGGGTTTTGATTTTCTTGGGGTAGCGCGGCTCTTCTATCGGCCTTAGTCGTATCGGGTATCACTTAGTGTAGGAAATATCCATTTATCTAATGAATCGTTATTTCTTGAGTTATGAGTATGAGCTATTATCTCGGTGGTGTAATGGTCAAGACTTCAAGACTCTCGCCTGATATACAGAATATGGGTAAAATCCAAGTCGAAGTATGGGAGTTTGTCCTCAATATTTTTTGACACTTTAACCACAATAATAGTAGTAGCCTTACTGCCGAGGTAAAGGGCTCTTTAGTTCTATTCTACTGAAGCAGTATAAGGAAAGGACCATTTGTTAATTATTAAATCCACGGCCGTCACTCCCTACAGGTGAAACTGATAGATATCGAACCCTCCATCTCCCAGTTGTGAGTATGACAACCTTTTTAGAGTTGCTAAAAGTGCTAATAACATTGTGCGACTCGGAGTAGGAAATATTTAAGTTACTTCAGGAAAAGGATAACGACCTCCGTTGTAAATGAGAAGAAGAAGAAGAAGAAGAAGAAGAAGAAGAAGAAGAAGAAGAAGAAGAAGAAGAAGAAGAAGAAGAAGAATAATAGTAGTAGCCTTACTGCTGAGGTAAAGGGCTCTTCAGTTCTATTCTACTGAAGCAGTAAGGAAAGGACCATTTGTTAATTATTAAATCCACGGCTGTCACTCCCTGCAGGTGAACCTGATAGATATCGAACCCTCCATCTCCCAGTTGTGAGTATGATAACCTTTTTAGAGCTGCTAAAAGTGCTAATAACATTGTGCGACTCAGAGCAGGAAATATTTAGTTACTTCAGGAAAAGGATAACGACCTCTGTTTTAAATGTCACACTCAATTTTCATAATTTTCAGGGAATATCCTTGACTCCTCATTTTCTTGAAACAAAAACACATCCTTGAGGAATTCTGAAAAGGGGAAACTTCTTAAGCGTTCTAGAAACCGTCTCCTGTGAGAGTGATGCAATCGGGACGTCTTTTGTCACCCTTTTGAGAGCCGTAAGAAAGGCGTTCTGGGTGCACTGAGTCACCCATTCTCCTTTCGTAAGGTCGAAAGCATCAAAGGCCTTTTTGTGTTCCACGAATTGTTGTGAGGGTCCGTTTTTGTAGATTTTTCCGACAGCAGAGTCGAAAATGGATAATCAAGAAATGAGCAGACATCTCTGGGTAATATTGAGAAATAGCTCGAGCTCTGAATTATTCATCTTCGACTGTACTTTTTCCCCTGGTACAAAAGCATCAAAGGCTTTTTTGTGGTCCATGAACAGTTGTGGGGGTCCGTTTTTGTAGATTTTTTCGATAGCACAGTCGAACTTGGATAATCAAGAACAAGACAGAAATGTCTACAATATTGAGTATGGAGAAGTCACTTGGGCACTGAATTATCCAGCCTCAACTGTACTACCTTCTTCCCCGTTTTTCCCTCCTAATTTATGTACACTGTATCCGAAAATTGAATTAGACAAAACCTAATTGAACCTCTATTATTTTGCGATGTACACATTTTGAACGGAAAAAATCCATTTTCAAATACGGGGGAATTTTAAAAGCAGGAAGGCAGGCATAACAAAAAGGTCGGCAGGTAATTTAATTAGGACTTTTTTTTTAAGTTTTTGGCTTCGCTTCGTTGTACACTGTACAGGGGGAGGAGAAGGATGAAGAGAAGAAGAAGAAGAAGAAGAAGGAAGAGGATGAGAAGGAGGAGGAAGGGAAGGAGGAGGAGGAGGAGGAGGAGGTTGTAGAAGAATGGGACAAAAGGAGAAGGAAAAAGAGGATGAGAAGAAAAAGACGCAGAAAAAAGTGTCTTCAAAAGATTTTTCCGACATTGAAATTAATGTACCCAACATGATGGTGGGAGGTAGGATTGGGGGGAGGATGTTTGTTTTATCCCCGTGCCTCTAGGCACAAAATGTGAACCAAGCAACGAAGTTGGAAGAAAGATAGAAAAGCAAAAATGACAAAGAGAAGGAAAGCGAGGGAAATAAGAGACAGAATCAAGGATATGGAGAAGGAGAAAGAGATGAAAATGATAAAGGAAAGAAAGAGAGAGAAAAGGAAGACATAGAGTGAATCAGAATAAGGAAGAGAGAGGAAGAAGGAGAGTGATAGGAAACGGAGAAAGAAAAGAGATGAAAGCCTGAGGGAGAATGGGAAAAGTACAAAAAGAGAGAGAGAGAGAGAGGGAGAGAGTGGAAGAAGGGAGAGAGAGAAAGGTAAAAAGGACAAAGAGAGAGAGAGAACGATAGAAAGAAAGAGAAAGAGAGGGAGAGAAAAAAGGAAAAGAGAGGAAGAAGGAGAGTAATAGGAAACGGAGAAAGAAAAGAGATGAAAGCCTGAGGGAGAATGGGAAAAGTACAAAGAGAGAGAGAGAGAGAGGGAGAGAGAGAATAGGACAAAGAGAGGTGGAAGAAGGGAGAGAGAGAAAGAGAGAAAGGTAAAAGGACAAAGACAGAGAGAGAGAGAACGATAGAAAGAAATAGAAAGAGAGGGGAAGTTTTATTGAAATTGGGAGTGAGAGAGACGGAGTTTTAGAGTTTAGAGGTGACATTATTTTTTAATAAAGGTTTCCTTTTATGTTCTCTTTCTCTCTCCTGCGTGTACACACAAAAGGTCCCATGTGTATATTGACTGAGAGAGAAGGAGAAAGGGAGAGAAAGCCTGAAAGAGAGAGAGAGAGAGAGAGAGAGGGAGGAAGGGTAATTTTATTGAAATTGGGAGTGAGAGAGACGGAGTTTTAGAGTTTAGAGGTGACATTATTTTTTAATAAAGGTTTCCTTTTATGTTCTCTCTCTCTTGCGTGTACACACAAAAGGTCCCATGTGTATATTGACTGAGAGAGAAGGAGAAAGGGAGAGAAAGCCTGAAAGAGAGAGAGAGAGAGGGAGGAAGGGTACAAGGAAGAGAGAGGGGGAAGGAAGAGAGAGGAAGAAGGAGAGTAATAGGAAACGGAGAAAGAAAAGAGATGAAAGCTTGAGAGAGAATGGGAAAAGGACAAAGAGAGAGAGGGGGAGAGAGAAAAGGACAAAGAGAGGTGGAAGAAGGGAGAGAGAGAAAGGTAAAAGGACAAAGGAGAGAAAAAAGGAAAAGAGAGGAAGAAGGAGAGTAATAGGAAACGGAGAAAGAAAAGAGATGAAAGCCTGAGGGAGAATGGGAAAAGGACAAAGAGAGAGAGAGAGGGAGAGAGAGAATAGGACAAAGAGAGGTGGAAGAAGGGAGAGAGAGAATAGGACAAAGGTGGAAGAAGAGAGAGAGAGAAAGAGAGAAAGGTAAAAGGACAAAAAGAGAGAGAGAACGATAGAAAGAAAGAGAAAGAGATTCCCACGAAATTGAAAACAAGTTTCCACTTTGTTTCTTGATTAGACGACAAAGATTTGAACCAAATAGAACAACTAAAGAAGAAGAACGAGAAGAAAGCACTAGAAAAAGAAGAAGAAGAAGAAGAAGAAGAAGAAGAAGCCCAAGTACCTAGAAAAATCAGCAGTAAAAGAAGAATAATCAGAACAACTACCTCACAATAACAAGAAAGTCAAGATTTCCCATGATGTTGATGAACAACAGCGGAAACACGGAAAGTTACTCGAATTACTTCCCTGTTTTTAATTCGATCATATTGAAACGTGGAAAATGGCGTCTTCCTATTAAGAAAGAGCGAAGTCTAAAGAAGCGGGAAGTTTTCACAAAAAATAAAATATCAAAAGAAAATTTTCCGAGGGAAAAAGACGGCTTCTAGGGGGAAAATGTGTCTTTCTACTGGGGAGAGGGAGGAGGGGGAGGGGTACGTCATTGAAACTTTACACTATGATTGATTAGGAGAGAGAAGGAGGTGGATAGGGGAAAGGAGAGAGAGAGGAAAGGAAAGCGTGTAAGAGAGAGGGAGAAAAGGGAGGGGTATTGGTAGAGAGAGACAAAGGGAGGGATATAACGAGGGAGAGAGAGAAATTGAGAGGGAGGGAGGAAGGGAAGAGGGAGAGAGAGAGAGAATAGAAAGAGGGAGAGATTGAAAATGTTATTATTTTTCAAACGCTTTTGTTTTTGTTTTATTGTTGTTGTTTAGGATTTTAGGTTACTATTATTGGCAAAGTCTTTAAAAATCATAAGAACTTTACCTAGATATCTACATAATATATGTATGTTTATGGATTTTTAAAAAATTCACCATGGTGCAGAGGGAATATAATTTTCAATTTCAAAAAAATATTGTTTTAAGGAACATCCTCGATAATTCTTAAAAAGTTGAACACATTTTAAGGAACAGTTATTTAGGGTGATCCCATTTCAGCTGAAGGGAGGATGGAAAATTAAATAAAATTTGCCAAATTGAAACTAAAAAAGGTCTCTTTGAGGATTGGAAATTTACTCGTCAAAATGCAATGCATTTTCTTTCAATTTACAAATTTACATACTTTTAAAAAATATTCTTTCTAGTGTTTGTTGTCTTCTTCTTCTTCTCGTTCATCTTCTTCTTCTTCTTCTTCTTCCTCTCGTTCATCTTCTTCTTCCTCCTCCTCCACCTAGTCCTATTCTTCATCTTCTCCCTCCTCCTATTTTTGTTGTTCTTCTTCTTTGCCTTCTTTTATGTCTTTCTTCGTCATCTTCAAATTGTACCTTATTTTTACCATCGGTATTACGTAGATAGCTCTTATCAACCCTCTACCATCCTTACCTACTTATTATAACACAAGGATCAA
>NW_007379574.1:0-16810 GCF_000475195.1 Diaphorina citri | reverse complement strand
TCCCCCCAAGGGGATAAAGGGGGCCTTCCTCAGGCTTGTTTTGGGGCCTTCCTCAGGCTTGTTTTTGTCGTATCAATCTAACTTCCCCCCCCCCTTCACTGTTCGGATCCCCCTTCTTTTTAATACCCAAAAAGTCCACCCCGAGGCTTGGGTGTAGGCGCCCTAAAGAATGGATTAAGCTTCTACGAATCTAATACGAGTACCCCCCTTCCCCTCGCTGAAATCATGAAAAGGGCCCTGAAGGAACGTGTGTTGAAAGAAATCCGAGATGTAAGAGAAGATGAATATGTTCAGTGGTGTTTACCTACTTGTGAAATAATAGAGTGCTCAGACAGCTTCAGAATATTCAGTTGCTGTATACACACAGACATGGAAATACACAATACGAGTATCTATCCCTAGGTATGTAGGTAGGTATAGGTAATATGGAGATATTGTAAAGTGTTAGTTGCTGTGTACACACAGACATGGAAATACACAATACGAGTATCTATCCCTAGGTATGTAGGTAGGTATAGGTAATATGGAGATATTGTAAAGATGTAAAGTGTTCACTGTTCAATCGGTTAGAAGATTGCTATTATGGATAATAAGTATGTGTATGTACCTCTAATACCTACAATTTACCTACAAGATGAGAGATTGACCAAAGATTATAGTCCCGAAATGAGAGATTGATTAAAGAAAGGTTACCTAATAAAAAAAATTGATTATTGAAAGGTTGATCAAAGATATTGTATATTGATAAAAGATTGACCAAAGATACAGTCTCTTTTATTAGGAATCTCTGGAAACTGGGAGGTCCTTCTTTGACTTCTCTTTTTCGAGTTATTATCAAATTAATTCACCAGGATGATTATTTATTTTGATTATTTTATTGTGTACCCAGTAATTTATCTTCAAAAAGCTGTGGGAACCGAGAACTCTTTAGTTGCATCCATCAACAAATTAAGAATGATTGAAAGCGAAATTGGATCTTTTCTTACAATATTGTACAATTTATTGCTTAATTGGACTAGATGAAGAGGTTGGTAATTCAATATTTTTTTTTATTAATTTATTGACGTGGTTTTTTGATCTGCTCAGACGAACATTATCAAGCTAATCAGGGACGTAACTTATACTACCCATTCTGGCTATGAACAATTTTGAGACAGAGAGAGAGAGGGAGAGAGAGAGAGAGGGAGAGGGAGAGAGAAAAGGGAGGGAGAGGAAGGAAGCAAAAAAAGAAGATACAATTCAGGATACTTGGCTTTTTTTACTTTTTACATTTGAGCTTAAAATTCCCGTACCTAAAGTACCTACCTATCTATCGTACGAATGATTTTCTGATGCTATACGAATTAGGTAGTAGGTACTCCATATGAAATAGATATGGAGAGGTAGGTACTTTCATGTCATTGGTCCAGAAACTGAACGAGGGAAAATGGGTAGGTAGGTAGGTACTTAGCTATCCCGTCTCCCTAATTTGCACCTTTCTATTACCTTTTTACGTTAATTACCTGCAACACATAATAGCATTACCTTTTATTTTCTCTGTTCACAGGTACGTATCTACTGATGTTACCTTCTGTTAGCCTACTAATTATAAGATCTTGAAAGACAAAAGTAAGTAACTTTTTCTTTGCGGCCGCCAGCCGTTCCTACCAGATAAGAAATCAACTAAGTACATTTTTAGGTACTTTGGTATTCGTACCTAATTACTACTTATTAGAGCTGCCAGATCAACAGTAAGTATAGATTTCTACATGCCATTTTCGCTGAAGTTGTTCTCCTAAAACAGTGGACCTGCCTAACTACCTTGCGGAACCTTCAAAAGAAAATCTTCTTAAAGAATCTTAAAAGCAAAAGCACTTCACCTATATCTAGTGCCTAGCAATCTCTCTACTGATTACACTCATAGCTAATTCCATTAAATTTGATACGTTATCAAGCCTGACTTCATAATTAGGCACTCCTGTGTTAAACGCCTGCTGTATGTCTAATCTAATCTGTATGTCGAATGAAATGAAGTGTTCTATTAGGCATAAAAATATTATAACTCAAATGAGGACCAGGAATCTGAAAATAACTCACCATGCACGCACCAGGCTTCGAAAGATGTACAACATTAACATAACTTGAGAATATTTTATAACGCGGCTCTCATTCCAAGTTCTGAGACCACGGGAAGGTCTATTTTTGTTTACAAAAAAGACTTTATTTGTTAGTATAGTTCAGTGAACTGTACAACCTACTGAGGGAAAAAGCTCCTAAGTTTGAGCCCGACGACAAGTCCTATAAGTTCAATTCTATGTATTGATCATTTTTTGTCAAATTTCATCAAAATTGTGCAAACCATTCGAGAGTCAGAGTGAAACAAACGAACTTAAACTAGTTACTAGAATTTCATTGGGCACATTTAGTGGTGTAGTGGTTTTGACTAGGTGGATTTTAGAGCTGGAGGTTGGTGGAGACGCCAAATCACATTCGATATTCGATGCATTTCATACGGTAAGTTTGCTAGCAGCTAGAGCCTAAAATATCTTTTGAACCACAAGAGCTAAATTTAGTCTGGGAGGGGACTGCGAAAGAGAAAAGAGAAAGAGAATAGGAGAAGTGGAAAGAGAGAAAGAGAGAGAGAGACACACAGAGAGAGAGAGAGAGAGAGAGAGAGAGAGAGAGAGAGAGAGAGAGAGAGAGAGAGAGAGAGAGAAAGACAGAGAGAGAGAGGGAGAGAGAAAGAGAGAGGGAAAGAGAGAGAAAGAGAGAGAGCGAGACAGACAGAGAGAGTGAGAGAGAGACACAGAGAGAGAGGGAAAGAGAGAGAGAGAGAGAGAGAGAGAGAGAGAGAGAGAGAGAGATTCACCTAGAGGAGAGGTGAACCTAGAGACAAAAGGGTTGAGGGAATAGGGGAATACACAACGTTTGGAACATGGAGGGAGGGGGAGGTATACGTCCTATTTACTACGGAAAGGGGAAGAGAGGAAGAAGATACCTAGAATATAAAGGGAGGGGAGAGAGTGAACCACATTTAGAGAAAGAAGAAGAAGAGGGGGTTATGTTCTATTTACTAAACTAAAGGAAGAGTGTCTACCTCTATTTTGATTACTGACATGACATGACGGGTTTAATTAGACTTAATTGAATTCGGGTTAAGCCCCCCTCTCCCCCTATTCCACGTTCTACCGTTCCTATGTACTCCCCCCCCCCCCCCTTTTCTCCGTTCCTATATGTACATACCTAATATGTACTTACTAATGTAATACATAGTTTGTCTGTGTTTCCAAGATAATGTTCAGTTTTTATGTTAATGTTTTCAGTTCTTGTTGAGATTCTTTGTTTTATGTCTAGCCTAGACAGTTTGTCAACAGTTTCTTTGGTCGGAACAATGTTTTATTGACTGGTATTTAAATATAACCTTGACTTCTTGACCAATGACCATGATTTGTGGTAAAACAATGGTCCCTCACTCTCAATACAGTAAATCATAGTCCGATAATACTAATTTGTATTTTTCATAGGTCCTTATTGACCACAATTGGGTTAGGTTTAACCGCAAATTTTTTTCTTGGGCATTTGTAGTACCTATCTATAGAAAGTTTGTTCTTGGGCATTTATTTGTCAGTCTATTGACAACTTTTTGAGAGCAATTTTTTCTCAGTTTTATTTTATTTATTTTTTTTTTTTTTTCACGTTCTTAAAACTGAGATATACCTACATAGGTACATCATATTTCCATGTTATGGCTGACTTGAGGTGGAAGGGGAGTTGGAGAAGGTTAGCAGGGGAAAGAGAGGATGGGGAGAAGAGGAGAAAGAGAGAAGGGGAGGGGATAAAGCTTAAGGAAAACGAAATTGGCGTCCCTATATAACCTCCCTAACGCTTAATTATGGGGCTTCAAAAGTTATTATAAATTTTATATTAAAAAATAGAAAGTAAAAAAAAGAAAAGATGAAAATGAAGAAAATTTGTTAACGATACACATTTAGTTGAGAATATTGAAGGTGGGGTAGAAAATTGGACTTGTCTGTCCGCCACCCCCATGGAATGTGTTTAGGTATGAATTTAAGGGCAGGCAACTCAAAGTACTATCTCAAAGTACTTTTGGTTTGATTTGATTAAAGATATCTTAGTAGAGTCTAATTCTGATGATGAATTAATTGCAAGACATGTTTATCCTTACTGGAGATTGGAGAATTAGTGGATGTGTCAAAACTACTGATTCTATTTTACCACATTAAACAGGTTCCTCTGGCAGGAATGTACTGAAAGTTTTTAGGTACACTATGTACTCGTACGTAGGACCACAATAGGTTCCTCTGGCAGGAATGTACTGAAAGTTTTTAGGTACACTATGTACTCGTACGTACATAGGTGTAGGTATGGCTTTTAAAAAAATGTACCTACCTAAAAGGAACCAAGGCTTTTTTTAATGGAAAATTGATTGTTTGTGAGCTTCCCTCTTCCCCCCCCCGAAAAGTATCCTCTGGCAGGAATGTACTGAAAGTTTTTAGGTACACTATGTACTCGTACGTAGGTGTAGGTATGGCTTTTAAAAATTGTACCTACCTAAAAGGGACCAAGGTTTTTTTTTAATGGAAAATTGATTGTTTGTGAGCTTCCCTCCCCCTTTTTCCGAAAAGTAAAAGCTATTGTCGATTTGATTGAGTATATAAATTGATGCTTTCGAAAGGTTTTTGAACTTTCTGACGGCTTATTCAAGGGGCTTCCTCAATAGGGAACAATATTCAGGTAAAAGAGGAAGAGGGAAATGTACTACCTGTGATGTTTTTGTAAATGCAATCAAAATCCTTCCATCTGTCTGTCAAACCGTCAAAATAGGTACAAGGGTATATGTTTTCCGACCATTTCATAAAATATTGTTTTGGGGGCCCCGCGCTTTGAGGACTTACACTAGATATTATGGGTTTTTTCTAAAAAAAAAAAAAATCGCCTGCGGCGCTGAAAAATTTACTTTTGGTGAGCCTGGATTTCTCAAGATTGTGGACCAAAATTTTTAAAAATTTCGCCTGCGGCGCTCTAATTTATTTTGCTCACTTTGGCGTTCAGCTAAAATTAGGATAAGAAAATATCTAGCAAATTTTCAAAAATTTCGCCTGCGGCACTCTATTTTATTTTGCTCACTTTAGCGTTCAGCGAAAATTAGGATAAGAAAATATCTACGAATTAGGTACGTCAAAAATTAACTTGTGACAAAGCATGAGGCACATATCTACCTACTTTTTGAAAAATTTCGCCTGCGGCGCTGAAAATTTTAAGTACGATCAGCCCAAACTGGGGGCCCCGCGGGGGGCTAATCCGGCCCTGCCTATAGCTGTAACGGAGGTCCTGAGTTTGATTTTCAGTTTTCTGCTTGAAATTTGGGACTTTACCTACTCAGCATCAGAACTATCGGACAGCATTGTCGTTGGTCGTTTGGGCCCAAAAATTGTATAGAGGAAAGTTCACTCTTCACCACTTCACAATTTCATTTCGAAGATCGTCTTAATCCATCTTTAGCTGCACTTGAAATCACCCCTGATGAAATTATCCCAACACAAAAGAAACCCAAGCACAAGTTACAACTTTCACACCCAATGTTTTCAATGTCCCTGGTTTTCTCAAAGCTCTATGCTGGGTAGCATATTAGATTTTATTCTATGGAACTTGTTACTTATTACTTTGTGTTATTGTTCCTCGTAGTTAGTAAAGACAAATTTGTTTCTAGTCTAGACACATAACAATTCATAACAAATGCGTATGGCTGTAAGAAACTAAATGTAACTCTATGTAAGTTTCCAAATGCTTGGCTGTAATAGAATTACATAAATATGTATAATATACGAATGCATATTATGTACATATATTTATATAGGTACCTAATAATATGTACTAATGTATGTATTACATAGTTTGTCCGTGTTTCCAAGATAATGTTCAGTTTTTATGTTAATGTTTTCAGTTCTTGTTGAGATTCTTTGTTTTATGTCTAGCCTAGACAGTTTGTCAACAGTTTCTTTGGTCGGAACGATGTTTTATTGACTGTTATTTAAATATAACCTTGACTTCTTGACCAATGACTATGATTTGTGGTGAAACAATGGTCCCTCACTGCCTCACTCTCAATTCAGTAAATCATTTTTTGTATTTTTCATAGGTCGTTATTGACCACAAATTGGGTTAGGTTTAACAGCAAAATTTTACTTTCTATTACTACAATTAAGTAAGTAATAGAAAGTATTGCAATCGGTCCAAATTTTTTTCTTGGGCATTGGTAGTATCTATAGAAAGTTTGTTCTTGGGTATTTATTTGTCAGTCTATTGACAACTTTTTGAGAGCATTTTTTTTTTTTTTTTTTTACTTTCTTAAAATTGAGATATACATCATTTTTCCATGTTATGTATGAAAGTCTCATACTATACCTAAATCACTGATGCAAACCCAGCATCCGTCAAAACTGCAAAATCGGATAAACTGGATGTAAACGAAGGGATGAACTTTCTTCAAGATTCTGTGAAAAGCTTGTTAGGAAAACTTTCAGGCAAACTTTTGCCCGGCTTGAATCTTAACCCCTTCTACCGACCTCAGTGTGTAGTGTAGTTGGTGATACGGCGTTGTACTCTTGATATGAATGAAGGTCGATGGTTCGAATCCATGTCAAGTTGTATAAAATTTTATCGGGTGTATAGTTAGTATGTAAGAAGTGGGAAACGGACATTTCTGACAATCATTTAGGTATGCTAACAGGGCTAACACCATTAAAACATTCACTTTATACGTACAAACGTATACAATACGTAATATAATCAATACAAACATTGCTATTGCTTAGTATGCTTTTGGCTATGTTACCCCTTTCAGGCGACTGCTCACACACGTTTATTAAGGGATTTGCATGCTATGGAAGTTAGTCAATTTTAGGTAGGTACCTACCCCATCCCCCCCTCCCAGACTCCCCCCCTAAATACTACCTGTCCCCCATTTTACCAAAAAAAAAAAAAAAAAAACTACCTACTTTATGTCTACTTTGCAAGCCGAGTTTACTAGACACATCGTTCCCGAGTTCCCCTCTATTGTTTAAATTGAGAGTTTGCTTTCTGCTTTCTAATTCGACCGCCTCCCCCCCCTCCCCTGTCACGTGAAGTCTGACATGATGACATGCATGGGTGAGATTGGATAGGGAGCACCCCGGGGAGGACATATAGGGGGGTGCACCCCCCTTGGAGATAAGAGGGGGCAAAACCCTGTCTTCCGTGACCGTAGATTAGAATCGATTACGAAATTGTTAAGGGCTATAAGAACTTAGGACTTGGGGTGGGGGGGGGACTATGGCATTTTCGTGGAATTATGTAATGTAAATTATTTTACGTGTTTTGGGACTTGACTGTCCAAAGTCTAAAAAGGGTGCTTGCCCTCGAGATACAGGGACTTGGGGGGTATTTTTGGAGATTTCGTAGAATTACCTATGCAGGAAATGGAATTTTTTTGAAATTATGGAACGTGGGTGGGTTTGTGGAAAGCAGACTGTCTGAAGAGGTGGCTAGGGCTGGTCTTTTCAAATTTGAAACGGCCTACCAGCCGTGCGGCATGAAGAAAAAAGGCACTATCTCACTATCAAAGTTTGGAAATGCAAGCGAAGAAGGTCCTAAAGTAGCTTGGGTGGGGTGGTGGTCGAAAAAGCGAAATTATGGAACGTGAGTGGGTTTGTGGAAAGCAGATTGTCTGAAGAGGTGGCTAGGGCTGACCTTTTCAAATTTGAAACGGCCTACCAGCCGTGCAGCATGAAGAAAAAAAGGCACTATCTCACTATCAAAGTTTGGAAATGCAAGCGAAGAAGGTCCTAAAGTAGCTTGGGTGGGGTGGTGGTCGAAAAAGCTCTAATTTGATAAGTTGGAGTAAATATTACCTACTTACATAATATAGGGTAGTATATGTAAGTACAACTTGCAGTTTAAAAGGTTAGGTACCTAACACGAAAAACAAAAAAAAAAAAAAAAACAAAAACAAGGAAACAAATTGAGAGGAAATTGAGCAGATGTTAAAGATGAAACGGATAGGAGAGAATAAAGGAGAAAAAACAAAACAGAACAATAGGAGGAGGGAAAAGAAGAAGAGAAGGAAGAGGAAGAGGAGGAGGAGGAGGAAGAGAGGAAAGAGGTGAGATTAATGATATCCAAGAAATAACGATTTATCTTTCGGAACCATCAGGTAAAAATGGCGAAGAAGGAGGAGGAGGAGAAGAAGTTAGAAGAAAACGAAGGAGGAGGAGGAAAAGTTCGCTATAGGTAAGCAAGAAAAAAAGTTGGAGGAGAGTATAGGAGAGGAAAAGAAGAGGATGAGGAAGTAATGAATGGAAGAAGAAGAAGAAGATGAAGAGAGGAGGAGGAGGAGGAGGAGGAGGAAGAAAAGAAAAATAAGGAAGGCAATAGAAGATGAAAGGGAATGATAAAGAGGGAGGAAAGGAGAAATGAGAATGTGGAGAGAAAGGGAAATGAAGGAGAGAGCAAGGAAACATGAAGAAGGATCAAAAGAAAGAACGTATGAGGAGGAGGGGGAGAAGAAGAAGAAAAAGAAGAAGAATGAGGAGAAGAAGAAGAAGGAGGAGAAGAAGAACGCGGTTGAAAGATGGGGAATAACAAGGAGAAAGAAAAAGGACGAGGAAGGAGGAGGGAAAATGAAGAAAAATACGAAGACCAGAAGGTAGAGAAGGGGAAGAGAGAGGAAAAAATAATATAACATTGGAGCGAATGAGTAAGTATAAGAAAGATGGAGAGAGAAGGTTAAAGGCGAAAGTAAGGCCATTAGAAATGGAAGGTGATTTTTTTTCCTCTCCTCCTCCTCCTCTTCCTCTCTCTCTCTCTCTCTCTCTCTCTCTCTCTCTCTCTCTCTCTCTCTCGGAGAAGAAGGAGGAGAAGAAGAACGCGGTTGAAGGATGGGGAATAACAAGGAGAAAGAAAAAGGACGAGGAAGGAGGAGGGGAAATGAAGAAAAATACGAAGACCAAAAGGAAGAAGATAGAAGGAAGAGGAAAAAATTGGAGCGAATGAGTAAGTAAGAAAGATGGAGAGCGAAGGTTAAAGGCGAAAGTAAGGCCATTAGAAATGGAAGGTGATTTTTTTTCCTCTCCTCCTCCTCTTCCTCTCTCTCTCTCGCTTTCTCTCTCTCTCTCTGTTGCTTTTAGCCAGGGATGTCATTAAGAGTAAATTACTGTGAGTAATCAAAATAACATCCCTCCAAACTTTTGTTCAAGGGGCTTCCTCAATAGGGAACAATATTCAGGTAAAAGGGGGAGAAGGAATGTAGGTAGGTATAGGTAGGTAGGTAGGTAGGTAGGTATACCTGTGATGTTTTTGTAAATGCAATCAAAATCCTTCCATCTGTCTGTCAATCCGTCAAAATACAAGGGCATGTTTCCCGACATATTTCATAAAATATTGGACGGAGTTTTACTTTGTTTGATATTCTGATAGGATATCCGTCATTGATGTCTGGTGAAATTACTTTTGCATTTTCGACTTTTTAATTTGTTGCTTCCCGATCAATGAAAAGTAAGAGAGAGAAAGAGAGAGAGAGAGAGAGAAAGAAAGGAAGAATAGAGGGACAAGGGGAAAGAGAAAGAGTTTCAAAGCAACATTTGAAGAGGTCAAATTGAAACACGAAAATATCAAAACAAGTACAGAATTCTCGCCAAAAATGAAGTCCCAAAAGCCAAAGAAGTCGACGGAAGCGAAAGAAAAGGTAAAAAGGGGAAAAAGAATGAGAAATGGGAAAAGGGACGAACGAAAAGGAAGAGAAAGAGCCTCGTGCAAGAAAAGTGAAGAGAAAAATTAATGTGTCACTTACACAACTGTTTTCCAGAAGAAAGGAGAGGGAGGGAAATCCTTTTCCTTTGTTTCGGAAAGGATAAAAACAGTAGGAAATACTTCGTGCTGAATTTGGAGAAAGGATTAGTAGGCTAGGGGGAGAAGAAGGAGGAGGAGGAGGAGAAACAAGAGAAGAAGAAAGAAGCGGGAAAGGAAGAAGAGGAAGGAACGGATGGGAAAGATTGGAGGAGGAAGAAGAGGACTTTTACAAATTTACTAACAAACAGAGATCTCAAGGCCAGCCTAGTTAGCTTGGTTGGTAGTGCGTCTGCCTTGTAAGCGCTAGGCCGCGGGTTCGATTCCCGCCCGGGGCGGATTTTATCCTGATGGGATAATGTTCGTTCTCGGAACGGCTGGCTTTCCTCCTATCCTGTCCTCCTTCTCTCTTCGATTTCGGGACTATAAGACCTTAGCAGTTACAGTTCCCTCTGTCAAACCTCTACAAAAACCATATTGGTGGAGATGACAAATTTCCAGTGGAGACGTGGATTTTCGTACAAGCTTTACCCCATCTTTTGGGGCTGTTTGCCTGTACGGTCTACAGTCTACACTTTAGCCTCAGAGTGGACTTTTTATGTATCTAGTGGAGACCACAAACAGGAGAGAAGAATAATTCCGTAGATCCTCTTCAAATTGATGTTTTCTAGCTCTTAGGTATTTAACCAATCATAATTCATACAAGATTGTACATAAATATAGGATTACGAACGTGGACCTGAGACAGCTAATACTTTCCGTTCCAATGTCATGAATGAACTTCATATTAGAAGATATTGGATAGTGATTGATGTAGATATGTACCTAAGAAGGGTGTCTGCACTAAAGTTGGTACCTCGTATATGGTGTAGAAGAGATTGACCTTGTCTGGAATGTCTGGATGAGACTGAAAAGTTCTTTTACCCTTCAACCGGTAGGTAACAAGATATTCTGAAGAATTTTGTCATGATTCACCATTTAGGTCTTCGATATAATATTGTTAGTATTATTAGATGGTGGATTGAAGTCAAGCAATGCAATGGTGATCGCCTCTCAAACAAGGTAAAAATAAATTGGTACTCAAAATACCCAAGTATGTAGAATTGTAGATGCACGGTTTTCAGCAAGAATTAAGCCTTCTATCTCTCTCTCTGTCTCTCTGTCTCTCTCTGTCTCTCTCTCTCTCTCTCTCTCTCTCTCTCTTTCTCTCTCTCTCTTTTCTACTCTCTTGTGTGTTGGAAAATGATTTTAAATTTATCAAAGAATACATTACGTTTCACGTCTGGGTTCCAAGGCAAGAGTAAGAGAGAGAGGGAGAAAAGGGAAGATTAGGAAAGAGATGGAGAAAGAGTCAATAAGGTATATTGTAAGGGAAGAATGAAGTGATAGGAAGGAGGTAGAGAGAGAGAGAATAAGAAGAATGGAGCAATAAGGAGCAAATTTGAGGCTGACTTTTGAGGCAACTACCTATATGACGGTAGGGGGAACTATATGTATAATAGGGGTGTAAAAAAAAGAGGCTTTCACTTTTGATTTTGGGTGTTATTATTTAACCTGTTAGTCTATGTTCACTTTTTATGAGGGGAGATGTAACACCTTTTAGGTGTATCACGAAAAAAACGGCTAGAAATGGGTGCTAAAGAATTTTGGATTTCACTTAGGTATGTTTTATTTATTTTACCTATTCTTTTATTTATTTATTTTTCATTATTATTACATATTTCTTTTTTTTTTTTTTTGGAAATCAGTCATGTTCTGAAAAATCATTTTACAGTCCCCCGTCCCAATTTCCAAATTTATATCACACTAACCTCAGTACTTCTATCCCTGAGTTAAATCGGATGGACGGGCGTATAAATTATGTACCTACTATTACTTTACCTTCCATCAAATGGAAAACAAGAATTTTATTAATATGGTTGATTAACGATTTGGTATTTTTTTTTTGTATTTATTAAAGTGAACGATTTGGTATTTAAATTTTAAATTAAATTAATGCTATTTTTTCACCCACCTAATAGGTACCTATACACATAAATAACTAGGTTGGTACCACAGAACCTATATACGCTTTAAACAGTCCTAAGTGTGGATGCAATAAAAACTGCATTTGAAAATCTGAATCACAACATGTTAGATAATAGGGGAAATATAATTTTTATGACATTTCCAGTCGGGTTTTATTAACAGGTCAAACAGTCGGGTCATATTGGTCGTAAAATATCGCGTTCTTAACCCTTATTAGTTAATAGGTCCGGAAATTTACGTCCCAAAACTTTTATTTACTGAAAATTAAAATCATTGATTTAAATCAAACTAAAGGTCAATCAATCAAATGATTAAACACATTCATTAAATACAGTAATAAATTCTCATTTTCCCGAAATCTTTTTACACTGCTAATGCCTCCACTGATGGTGGCTACTCGATTATTGTAGCTACTCAATTATCCTCACGGAGCTAAATGTAGGGAGGTATTAAGCTGTGTCCACACATGAGTCGACCTCATCGATCGTCAAGGTGAAGAGGTGGATCGATGTTCTTGAGTCGGTCGGTCAACGGTCGATCGGCAAGGTCGACTATGTGTGGACAGAGCTTTATGTACCTCGAAATCCAAGCACAGGGCCGAAGCACAGGACCGAAAAATCTTTTGAGCTTAATTGCTGGAATAGAGCTAAGAACATTGATTTTATTTCTTGGCAGAAGTGGATCCAAAGTTTAGACACCCCTGATCCTTTTGTGAATGACAATATTCACCACACATGCACACTTGAAATTCGAATCCCGCGTGTGACACATAAAATTCCTTATCTGGGACGTTTTATTTCTAAAAATTAAATAATGAAAATATTTTACGAGCTCGCTTTTAATGTCCCTTTCCTTCTCTACCCACTTTGTGGGTTTCACATGTTTTTGTGGTCAGACACACAGAAACATAAAGAGGTAATAAAACGCCATTGTTCAGACTTGTGGAGGTGGAATTAAGGTCAGACTTGTTGTAATACCTGAGAATTAAACTGGAATAATAGCTGAGAATTAAACTGGACTAAAACCTGAGAATTAAATTGGTATAATACCTGTGAGAATTAAATTGGAATAAAATACCTGAGAATTAAACTGGAATTAGACTAGGTACTGAAATAAGTAAAAATAAATCGGAGTATTGAAATATGCAAATTTCTGTGGATATCAAGCTGATAAAGTTACTGATCGTATGGGCTCATCTCATGTTCTTTAACCTCACTCAGCCTGAGAGAGCCCGGGGAGAACCGATTGCCTAGAATCCTAGATGGTCACCCCGAACAACAACCAAGAGCAACGCTTAAATTTAATACAGTGACCCATTGGGATTTCTGGAACTGGTAGATTCAACGTGCAGACTTTTCCCACCCGCGCACCACAGCCCTTTACATTTAGGGGCCACAGAAAGACATTTAGGGGTAAAACAAGGACATTTACCTAGGGGCACCACAAGGGCATTTAGAAGCACCACCGTAAGGATTTGGAAGCCCCATTTCTATTATTCGGAACATCCAGATTACAAGGGGGCCCCCAGGCGCAACCTATCGGGGGGCCGAAAAAGTATATATCTTCGCCACTGGGGAATTGCTTCGTGATGCAACAGCTCTCAAATTCGTCCCTACACGACTGAAAGATCACCATCATCACTGAGAAGAGCACTATTACTATCACTTTAGTTAAAGTGCCTTAGTTCCCCCCAAGGGAGCTCTTCCACTCAACCAATTAAGCAAACTAATAAAAATAGCTATAAAATTCACCAGCTTGGGGATTTCAGACTGAATACCGCAAATCCCCTAATGGCTCTCTTCGAAATTGTCAATATGAATGCTGTGCTATTTTTACATTCTATGACAATATTAACCTCGATCTCAATAGCTATTTTGTCCTCTTTTTTCACCCTCTTTGCTAAATCCAACGGTTTTAGGTACCAATAAAATTCGTAGGTACCTAGGTACGTACTTTGAAGGGAGAAAATAATAAAATACACTTAAAAAATAAAAGCAAAGATCGATCTTACGAATGTTTTTACCAGTATCTATGGGCTTTTTTCTCGGTGAATTTTTATCTCCATCATTTAAAATCAATAAAAAAATGTTCATTCTTTTCCAGGCATAAATGATTTCAATAATTATGTCTTCAAACAATAAAATCCCATATCGTTTAATACCCTACTCTATATCTCTCTTTTCATTATTTCCATCTTATAGTCTTGTCTCAATTATCTATCTACTTACCCTATTAATTTTCTCTACCTCTTAATAATGTCCCTACCTCCCGAAGTACCTACCTACCAACCTACCTACTTACCTTTAAAGTACCTCTCCTCATTCACTCCAGTAAGGAGCAAGTCATTTAATACCAGAGCCATTATCATTAGCAGGAACACCTGCTAACTGTATCTACCTCCTAATTATGTACCTACCTATGTACTTACTCGTACCTATGTACTTACCTACCTCTCTTCCTCCTTATGTACCTGCCTGTCTTCCTACCTAACTACCTACCAAGCTGTCTTCCTCCTTCTTCCCAGTAGGACTATGTTTCGTGTTAGGGTAGGGCGGGCATTCGGTGGACGTCGCGTGGATTAGCGTTAATATTGATGCAACGTCGCGTCTCTTTTAATACTAACAAGCTGGGCCCGTCCCTCCGGGAATTTTTTAGCCCGTAGTTTATTCGATCGTGATGAGAGGAAATCAGTACCTACTACCTATGTACCTACCTAATTTGTTTAATATTCAGTTTATTATCATTCTTGATTTGATTTTACTTTCATGTAATGATTTAAAATCAAGACTAGAGCCCGTTCTCCCTTTATTCCCAATATAAGGTTCAAGTCACCCATCCATTTATTGGCCTTGCTCGGAGTAGCTTAACATAGATGACGCTAAAACCGGTCTTAAATTAACGACTGAAGTGTTATCTAAAACTTTCTCGCTTTGAGTTCATAGGTCGTCGCGACAAATTTCGAGATCAGAGCTCATTTGTGTGAGAAAATGTGGAAAAAATCATTATTAATTAGATTCATATTAGACACCCAAATTAGATAATGGCTTACCTTATTTTCTATTTGACTAGGGTTCTTAGTTGGGAATTATTTTCTTTCTGTTTTGATGAATTAGCATTTTGGAATTTAATTTGAACGGAAAAAATTACCTCCCTCTCTGATAAAATATGATGTTGGAAACAATATGAAAAATTGAGAACAACTTTTCATTAGTATAAATAATATTTAGAAATTTCTCTTTTTTTCCTCTTCTCTCTCTCTCTCTCTCTCTCTCTCCCTCTCTGAAATGCATAAATTTGTAAAAAAAGAGAGATAGAGAGAATGGTAGGTAAGTCCCAACTGGTAGAACAGAAGTAGAAGAAAATCAATGAAATGAGGAGATTAGAGAAAACAGAAAAGAAGGAGGAGTAGGAGGAGGAGGAGAAGGAGAAGGAGGAGAAGGAGAAGAAGAAGAAGAAGAAGAAGAAGAAGAAGAAGAAGAAGAAATTGATGATTAATTATAAAAGAGAGAAAAAAAGTATCTGATGTTTATACCTACTTGAGATTTTTTTATAGTAGAAATGTTTATTAATTGAAAAGCGGAGCGGAATAAAATGATTTTTTTTTTTTTTTTTTTTTTAATTAATGTTGTGTTTCTACGGGTCATGCCTACGTATTCTGCACCGGCAAGAACATATCGCAGCTGCCAGGAACTCAACTAAAGGCAGATCCAACTATGCAGACCACCTAATTGATGAGGGCCATGTCAACACAGTGCTTGCTCAAATGTAGAGAAGGATCTAATTCTGTCTGTTTTTTTTAATCCTTTTTTTCTCTGTGTTTATTTGTTTCTTTAATGTAGAAGGTATGTATCATGTATCTAATAATTTAATAAAGAAAAGAAAAAAATTGTTATTATAAATATTAAGTAGATATATGTACACTTTATCCTAAATGTATTTGGAAGCTCAAAATGTCACACAACTTGATAGAAATTGCATCAAAACCCCTATAACAAAGAGAGGGAACAAAATAACAAGTGATGTAGAGAGAGAGAGAGAGAGAGGGAGGGAAGGAGGAAGAGAGGGAGAGAGAGAGATAGAAAGAATGAGGGAGGGAGAGAGAGAGGCGTAGGTGTTGGGCGTGCATTGTGATCTTGAATCAGCTGTTCAGTAGCATAGACTAAAGATGGAAAGTTACTAAAAGTCAGTGGATGAACAGTTAATAAAAGTCAGAGATGTTGAGATTTGGAAACACCAATCCACTAAATTAGTAGATAGTAGGTACTTACGTTGGTTTCCAGTTTAAGTTTAGATAATAGATATCCTTTCATACATCGAACTATCACGTGAAAGAGAGAGAGAGAGAGAGTGTGAAAGAGAGAGAGAGAAAGGAAGAGAAACAACGATGCGTCATACAAAATTAATCAAGGATTAGGCAAGCATTTTCCAAAGCGGGTAACAAAATTGCAAATAAATATAGGGGTAAAGGATACACAATGGGGGGTAAACGGGTACACATTGGGGTAAGGGGTACGAATTTGGGGTAAGAGGGTACAAAATGTGGGTAATGGAGGAGTGATGTTTGTTGGAATTTTCGAAGTCCCATTTAATCCCCATTTAGGACGGGGTGAGTATTACAAAGAGATCGAGCGTATTCAAATTTCGCTGATGTATTCAACATATGAACACAAAACAGCATTGCATTTCGGAATAAATAAGGGTAAGGGGCACAGAACAGAATAGAAATTAGAATTGAGAGGGAGGGAGAGAGGGAGAGAGAGAGAGAGAAGAAGAAGAAGAAGAAGAAAATGAAAATATAGATTGTTACATGGAGAATATGAACGAAAAAAAAAAAAAATAATAATAATAATGGGAAAGAAAAGGGAGGGAAATCCTTTTCCTTTGTTTCGGAAAGGATAAAACAGTAGGAAATACTTCGTGCTGAATTTGGAGAAAGGATTAGTAGGCTAGGAGGAGAAGA
>NW_007379573.1:47604-48125 GCF_000475195.1 Diaphorina citri | reverse complement strand
TAACCTAACCTAACCTAACCTAACCTAACCTAACCTAACCTAACCTAACCTAACCTAACCTAACCTAACCTAACCTAACCCCCTAACCTAACCTAACCTAACCTAACCTAACCTAACCTAACCTAACCTAACCTAACCTAACCTAACCTAACCTAACCTCTAACCTAACCTAACCTAACCTAACCTAACCTAACCTAACCTAACCTAACCTAACCTAACCTAACCTAACCTAACCTCCTACCCTAACCTAACCTAACCTAACCTAACCTAACCTAACCTAACCTAACCTAACCTAACCTAACCTAACCTAACCTAACTAAACCTCCCTAACCTAACCTAACCTAACCTAACCTAACCTAACCTAACCTAACCTAACCTAACCTAACCTAACCCTAACCTAACCAACCTAACCTTAACCTAACCTAACCTAACCTCCCTAACCTAACCTAACCTAACCTAACCTAACCTAACCTAACCTTAACCTAACCTAACCTAACCTAACTAACCTAACCTAACCTAAC
>NW_007379573.1:7627-47059 GCF_000475195.1 Diaphorina citri | reverse complement strand
AAAAAAAAAAAAAAAACTACCCCAACCTAACCTAACCTAACCTAACCTAACCTAACCTAACCTAACCTAACCTAACCTAACCTAACCTAACCTATTTTACCTATGTGTACTGACGTCACGATGACGTCATGAAGTAGTGGAAAAATCATTTCTTCTTAATTTATTTGCCGTTCGAATGAAGAAGTTCAAAGAGTTTACGACTTTTCGCTCTAATGAAAGATCTTTGTTAGAGCGAAAAGTCGTAAACTCTTTGAACTTCTTCATTCGAACGGCAAATAAATTAAGAAGAAATGATTTTTCCACTACTTCATGACGTCATTCGTGACGTCAGTACACATAGGTAAAATGAGATTTATCCGATTTTCTTTTTTAATCGATTTGTGTCGGGATCTATAAAAGGTCATAGAGGAAAAAGAAATATTATTTTCATAGCACAACTTGGTCTAAATTATTATGAGAGCTGATGGTCAATAAACACGTTCGCAAGCCCAATGGTCTGCTCCGTAGCCCCATCAAACGAAATTTTTAGAACCAGATCTATCCGGGAATCCAAAATCATCCTATTTCCGGCCCAACACCAACATCACAAGTCTTTCGACTTGGAGCTTGGTCTGTCTGTCTGTCTGTCTGTCTGTCTGTCTGTCTGTCTGTCTGTCTGTCTGTCTGTCTGTCTGTCTGTCTGTCTGTCTGTCTGTCTGTCTGTCTGTCTGTCTGTCTGTCTGTCTGTCTGTCTGTCTGTCTGTCTGTCTGTCTGTCTGTCTGTCTGTCTGTCTGTCTGTCTGTCTGTCTGTCTGTCTGTCTGTCTGTCTGTCTGTCTGTCTGTCTGTCTGTCTGTCTGTCTGTCTGTCTGTCTGTCTGTCTGTCTGTCTGTCTGTCTGTCTGTCTGTCCCCGCAAATACCACCTAATTAATACTTATTATAGAGATCTGCAGAATGTAAATGAAGAAGTAGGTACTTGAGATTCGAGATCAAGATGTATTCTGACCTCCTATCTTTCTTTTATAAGTAAAATATATAGCATTCATCGGAATTTGGTTCAAAATATTGACGTTCATCCGAAAATGGCTCAAACACCTATCGCGTTTTAGCGTGGTGTCATGACAAGTATGCATTTGCCGGTCTCTACAGGCTCATTTACAACTTGTAAGCTCTTATTTTTCAAAAAGAACTTGGAAGGACAAAGTACATTCATTTCGTTCGCAGGAAAACACCCATGTCCCTAGCACATCATCTCATTGCATCATTTTTTTGTAGGCTAGGAATTTCGGCATCCTACAGGTGCAGCTACCTATACTCACCTACTCTATAGGTAGGTGGATAAGACCGCGGTCAGGTCAGTCCGTCCGAGGTGAAATATTAGCTTACACGGTGGATGTGCGAGGGGCTTTGAAGCAGCATCACGTCTCGTTCTTGGTCCCACCGCCGCCGGTATGAAGCACGTACCTACACAAACATGTTCATATTTGTAACCCACCTATACTACTACGACGATAGGTTACTCTATAGATAGGGACGATTCGTCTTGTCTCCGGTCGCCCGGGGTCCAACGGTGTCTCCCGGGGTGCGGACCGAGTTTCGCGGCGGGGTGCCGTGACGCCCCGGACCAGACGGCCGAGGAGATGGCGAGCCGTTAGGTTTTTCGTTTCGCCAGGACTCTTGCTCGAGAGGTATTTTTACTCGCGACGTGGTCCTCTTTCGGGGCGTCTGACCGACCCGATCCGGCCTCGGACCGACGCCGGCCGTGGTCCGGGGACTCGGCCGGAGTGTCGGCGGCGATACCGTCCAAGATTGGAGCCGCTCGTCGCTCGAAATGAGCGCGAAAATCAATTATTTCGAGAAAATGTGCACCGAGAGTTGCGTGTCTGCTCGCTGCGAGGCTCCCTTTGACCGGGACCGGAAGGTCCGATTCGGACCGGACCGGTCTCGTTCGAAAGGGCACACGGTTGAGCCGGACGTGACGGCGTGCACCGGACGGCGCGACGTTCCGGCGCAACGCGCCAGCTCGAAACGTAATCCAAGATAAAAACAATTTTGAAACATTCGAATACAGTACATTGTCACTCTTTGACGGCACGCTCTTATAACATAAAGTCACTCTTCTCACGCTCAAGCATTCTACACGTTCCTCTCTCGCTCTACGCTCTATTCTCGCAGTAGTTCTGATCAATCGAAAAGAAAATGGCCGATACCGCACCAGCAACTCCCGTGGCTCCCGCCGCCGCCTCCGCGGAAACACCCAAAGGCAAGGGCAAGAAGGCCGCCGCAGTCAAGGCAGCCAAGAAACCCAAGGCCGTGCCCGCTCACCCACCGACCGCCCAGATGGTGACCAAGGCCATCGGCGACCTCAAGGAGAAGGGTGGCTCTTCCCTGAGCGCCATCAAAAAGTTCATCGGCTCCACGTACAAGGTCGACGCCCAGAAGCTGGCCCCGTTCATCCGCAAGTACCTCGTGTCGGCCGTCGCCGCCGGCAAGCTCGTCCAGACCAAGGGCAAGGGAGCGTCCGGCTCGTTCAAGCTGGCCACCAAGGAGAAGGCGCCCAAGCCCGCCGCCGCTGCTGCCAAGCCCAAGAAGGAGAAGGCCCCGAAAAAGAAGAAGGCTCCCGCCGCCGCCAAGCCCAAGAAAGCCGTCGCTGCCAAGAAACCCAAGGCTGCCGCCACGAAGAAGGCCAGCGCTGCTGCAGCCCCCGCCGCTGCCAAGAAGCCCAAGACCCCGACCAAGGCCAAGGCAACCAAGCCCCCGAAGAAGGCTGCCAAGTCTCCGGCCAAAAAGGCACCCAAGCCGAAGAAGATTGCCGCCGCCAAGAAAGCTGCACCCAAGAAGAAGTAGATCGTTTCTGCCTGCTGCTGTCCACCGATTGCGCCGCGGCGACTTCACTTAAAAAGGCCCTTTTCAGGGCCACCACAATTTCTGATGAAACTCTTCTTCTTCTTCTTCTTCTCCTCCTCCTCTCACGTACTCTCGAAGAAAGTAGTGTTACATTACTACCTTCACCTAGTGGAAAGAGAACACAATGTAATTTTGTATTGTAGGTACATCCATCCAAAACAATACTCGTACGCTCGTACCTATGTAAGTTTTGTGTGAAACCGCACACCATCAGGTAAGAGAAGAATACCTAGGTAGATTTTTTCTTTTTTTACTTCCTCTTACTACAGTATAGCGAGCTGTGCTAGTAATGAAAGTATTGCAATCGTTTCAAGTTTTCAAAATCGAACAATATCCGTTTTGGGATCCCCTGATGTCAAAAAAGTGGTTTTTAGCCCATGGTCTGTACGTACGTATGTATGTATGTACGTGCGTTACGTACTACAGGTTTAAATGGGGAAAAGTACAAAGTTGTATACAAAATATCTCAAGATCGGTTTGTCGTATAACGATGAAATTTGGTATGATAATATACCGGTATGGTGCAAGGACGCGACTGTAACAATTTGGTAAAGATCGGACTGTCACTCATCCAGATATCAACCAAAGTCAATGTTTCATACTTTACATGATTCCTTATTACACGGGGAGTATTTTAAGATAGGAAATTTTCGATCGACCAAAAATTGGTCGCCGCAGGCGGCCTAATTCTGGGCTTCTTTTCTTTCTCGTCAATTGGTAATGTCAATTTAGTAGGTACGTTGTTCTGGGCCCGGGAAAAGTATGGGGTCTGAGAGACAATTTTGGCGACTCCTCTTAATGCGTGAAACCCGCTTTTCCCCCCTTCCATGAGAAGCACCTAGGTGCAAGAAGGACAGCATGTGTTCTTTATGCTACTAAACATCATTATGCACCTAAAAGATGAAATCTGTTGACCAGATAGGAAGTAGGCTAACCTAACCTAACCTAAGCTAACCTAACCTAACCTAAGCTAACCTAACCTAACCTAAGCTAACCTAACCTAACCTAAGCTAACCTAACCTAACCTAAGCTAACCTAACCTAACCTAAGCTAACCTAACCTAACCTAAGCTAACCTAACCTAACCTAAGCTAACCTAACCTAACCTAAGCTAACCTAACCTAACCTAAGCTAACCTAACCTAACCTAAGCTAACCTAACCTAACCTAACTGTTGTTAAAAAAGTAATTCCCATTACTAATGTTACAAAATACAATTAGAGATCGCGATTGAGGAGCTGGTTGCAAAAAGGGCAATAAATGAAAATCGTCAAACTGATTTATTAACTTTAAAGTTTTCAATTTTTCATCAAAATCCTTGAAAAGTGTGTTTACAAAAAACGCTGTAACTCATAAAAAAAAAAAAAAAAAAAGTTATCACTGCAGTCCAAACGCTGGAAGATAGAGCGCACCACGTTCTATTCAAAAAACCGTTTTGCGGAAAAAGGGCAAAGAATCCATATTTCCCTTTTTGCACCCAGCTCCTCAATTATTGTAATTGTAATCGAGGAGCTGAAAATTAAGGCCAAGTCTGCATTCCCAATTTTTCGTGTCTGCTGAAAATGCTGGATCTCAATTCCTTCAACCTTCTCTCAATTTCAACTTGGCAATATTTTTCCTTCTCAAATTAATACCTAAAATGCGGTACCTATTATTAACATGAAAATAAAAGGAAAACATTGTCAAGTTGAAATTGAGAGAAGGTTGAAGGAATTGAGATCCAGCATTTTCAGCAGACACGAAGACTTGGCCTTAATTTTCTGATCTCACCACTTTTATAGGCCGACATTTTTTGATAGGAACTTGGCCTTTTTTTCACATTTGTGTTTTTGTGGGGGGATCTCACTCCTTTTTTCTAAGTGTGTATTTACACATCATTAGTAGGTACAGATCTCCTTATTATCTATATATTTGCGAGCTTTTGAAAATTTTCCGTGAGTTGTTGTTGTTGTTGTTGTTGTTGTGTGTTGTTGTTGTTGGTGTTGTTGTCGGTGTTGTTGTCGGTGTTGTTGTTGTTGTTGTTGGTGTGGTGGTGGTGGTGGTGGTGCTGGTGGTGGTGGGCCAAGTTCCAGTACGCACGCCAGGCCAAGTTCCAGTACGCACGCCTGTGTATCTTTACACGAACCGATTCGGCAGGTTTTTCTCACCTTCATAGATCGGCTTCCTCTCGAGATAAACTTTTGAAATTCAGGGCACATATTTCGGTAAGGTATATAAACATGTCTTGAAATTTTGAGCTCTATCAAGTAGTTCCGGAGATATAGAGGTGCGAAAAGAGTAAGTAATGGGAAAAATCTGAAAATTGGCAAAAGTTGCACCGGGCTCTTCGCACAGGCGGAAATAACCGATTTTGGCGGTTTTCACTAAACGGTTAGAGATATCGAAAAAGTTATGAGAGTAGACCCCCCCCCCCCAAAACCATACCTAAAACCCCCAAATTAGAAGTTTAACTTCATGAGTAATAAGTTAGGCTTAGCTTAGGAGATTTTTATTGTATAAATCTATTATGAAAAAATATATAAGAACATTCAATTCAATTCAATTCAATAGACAGTCGGGAGACGACAGCTGGAGTACGTAGGATCTTACTCTCCTACTTGAGACCGTAGCACGAACAAAACAGGAATGTAAGATGGCGTACGAAGTCGTGGTTCCGCGTTGAAATTGTACCAATATCTCTTGTTGTTACGGATATGGTAGAAAATTTGGTTGGGAAGAATTTATGGTGGCCCTGAAAAGGGCCGTTTTAAGTAAGGGTGGGGAGCGAGGAGATGTAAACAAGCAGCAGCAGTTTACTTGGAGCTGGTGTACTTGGTCACGGCCTTGGTGCCCTCGGACACGGCGTGCTTGGCCAGCTCACCGGGGAGCAGGAGACGCACGGCAGTCTGGATTTCCCGACTCGTGATCGTGGACCGCTTGTTGTAGTGGGCCAGACGGGAGGACTCGGCGGCGATGCGTTCGAAAATGTCGTTGACGAAACTGTTCATGATGCTCATGGCCTTCGAGGAGACTCCGGTGTCCGGGTGCACCTGCTTGAGCACCTTGTAGATGTAGATGGCGTACGACTCCTTCCTGCGGTGCTTCTTCTTCTTGTCGGACTTGGCGATGTTCTTCTGGGCCTTTCCGGCTTTCTTCACTGCTTTACCGCTCGACTTGCCAGCTGCCATTATAAATTGTAACGGGTTAGATCTGCTCGGACGAAAGAACGAGATGAAAATTTGAAAATGATGAGTTTCGCAGAACGTCGCGCTTTACTTGTACTCAAACGCACCACAAACCGAAGCCAATCAGAACGCCTTACGACTCTCTATTGGCCTCAAGTCACTCCAATGCAGATGTAACCAAAATCAGATTTATTTCACATATCAGAATCTACTGGCAAATATACACTCCAATAAACAAAGTCACACAGTGCTACAGATGCCAAGCCTATGGTCATGGAATGAGAAATTGCAACCGTCCTGCAAAATGCTTTAAATGCGCCGGAACTCACATGTCAGCCAATTACAAAAAGCTCAAGGACACACCACCCAAATGTGCTAATTGTAATTAAGAACATCTGGCAAACAGCAAGCAATGCAAGTACTATTTGGAATACATTGAAAAAAGGAACCCCGCGAACAACAAAAGGTATACTGACAAAAATCAACCTCAACGCTATTACAAAGAATCATACAAACATATAAGTACGGCATACCCTCCACTTCCGCAAAAAATCTATACTCCATCTTCCAATAACACAAATCACTGGACTCAACACCCCAAAACTAAAGAAACCCCAGTAACCCCAAATTTTGATACGGAAGAAATTAACGACTTCATCAAATTACAAGAATCTATCAAAGAGCTTAACAAAATCTGCAACTTAAAAGAGATGATAACAAAAATTCAACAACTTACAGAAAAAATCAAAAACTCAAACAATGAAGCCGAAAAACTCAATGCTTTCCTTTCAGTTCTCCTACCATGAATGCAAGAATTAATCTGAAAAAAATCAAAATTTCTACTTGGAACACACAAGGACTAAAAAACAAAATAAATGAATTTGAAATCTTCTTAAATACTAATAACATAGACATCGCTTGTGTACAGGAAACCCTTATTAACCCCGACACCAGAATACACATACCTAATTGGCGACTTCACTTAAAAAGGCCCTTTTCAGGGCCACCACAATTTCTGCTTAGACTCTTCTTCTTCTCCTCCTCCTCTCACGGTCGAAGAAAGTAGTGTTACATTACATTACTACCTTCACCTAGTGGAAAGAGAACACAATGTAATTTTGTATTGTAGGTACATCCATCCAAAACAATACTCGTACCTATGTAAGTTTTGTGTGAAACCGCACACCATCAGGTAAGAGAAGAATGCCTAGGCAGATTTTTTCTTTTTTTACTTCCTCTTACTACAGTATAGCGAGCTGTGCTAGTAATGAAAGTATTGCAATCGTTTCAAGTTTTCAAAATCGAACAATATCCGTTTTGGGATCCCCTGATGTCAAAAAAGTGGTTTTTAGCCCATGGTCTGTACGTACGTATGTATGTATGTACGTGCGTTACGTACTACAGGTTTAAATGGGGAAAAGTACAAAGTTGTATACAAAATATCTCAAGATCGGTTTGTCGTATAACGATGAAATTTGGTATGATAATATACCGGTATGGTGCAAGGACGCGACTGTAACAATTTGGTAAAGATCGGACTGTCACTCATCCAGATATCAACCAAAGTCAATGTTTCATACTTTACATGATTCCTTATTACACGGGGAGTATTTTAAGATAGGAAATTTTCGATCGACCGAAAATTGGTCGCCGCAGGCGGCCTAATTCTGGGCTTCTTTTCTTTCTCGTCAATTGGTAATGTCAATTTAGTAGGTACGTTGTTCTGGGCCAGGGAAAAGTATGGGGTCTGAGAGACAATTTTGGCGACTCTTAATGCGTGAAACCCGCTTTTCCCCCCTTCCATGAGAAGCACCTAGGTGCAAGAAGGACAGCATGTGTTCTTTATACTACTAAACATCATTATGCACCTAAAAGATGAAATCTGTTGACCAGATAGGAAGTAGGTATCCTAACCTAACCTAACCTAACCTAACCTAACCTAACCTAACCTAACCTAACCTAACCTAACCTAACCTAACCTAACTAACCTAACCTAACCTAACCTAACCTAACCTAACCTAACCTAACCTAACCTAACCTAACCTAACCTAACCTAACATACCTAACCTAACCTAACCAAACCTAACCTAACCTAACCTAACCTAACCTAACCTAACCTAACCTAACCTAACCTAACCAAACCTAACCTAACCAAACCTAACCTAACCTAAGCTAAGCTAACCTAAGCTAACCTAACCTAACCTAAGCTAACCTAACCTAACCTAACTATAAACTATAAAGGTAACACCGAACTTGGACACCCTAGTATTGAAGATAAAGTTAAAACAGCTATTGAAACCCTCAATGAAGCTAACATTCCAGACAACGAAAAAATAACTCTCACTAACAAGAAAGAAATACTAGAAGCCATCAAAACCATGAAAAATAAAAAAGCCCCGGGCGAAGACAATATATATACCCCTCATTTTAAAGAAACTTCCTAATAATATACTAGAAATCATAGTAACTATGCAGGAGTTAAAGATGTCAACTGTTGACATCTTTAACTCCTGCATTGAACACTCATACTTCCCCATGTGCTGGAAAAATACCATCATATTACCCATCATCAAACCAAATAAACCCAAGACAGATCCACTAAGCTATAGACCTAATTGGACTACTTAACACTATATCAAAAGTTCGAACAAATACTACTTAATCGAATAAACTCTACCAATATACAAATAACACAACATGAACAATGCGGCTTCAAGAAACACCTATCAACAACTCACCAACTTACTAAAATTGTTCAAGATATATCTTACGGCTTAACTAAAAACAAGAGCACACTAATGGTACTATTGGACATAGAGAAAGCGTTTGATAGAATATGGCACGATGGACTCATCTATAAGCTCATCCAACTAAAACTCCCTCTACACTTGATAAAAATCATACAATCTTACCTCCAGCATCGGACTTTCCAAGTGAAGCACAAAAACATATTATCCAACACCTTCACGTCCGACTGTGGAGTAGTTCAAGGCAGCAAGATAGGTCCGGTCCTATTCAACGCCTATATAAATGACCTACCAAAACTCAAATACTTTAAAACAGGATTATATGCAGACGACACAGCATTCTATAAAACGGGAAACTTATCCAATAAAGAAATAAAGCTCCTACAGAAAGAACTGGACAAAACAGCTGAATATTACAACGAATGGAAGATCAAAATAAATTCATCAAAAACAGAAGGCATAATATTCTCAACGAGACACAACATTAGTAGGTACAGATCTCCTTATTATCTAGCTATTTGCGAGCTTTTGAAAATTTTCCGTGAGTTGTTGTTGTTGTTGGTGTTGTTGTCAAGAATATCACATACAATGGCAAAAAAATCAATTGGACAAATAAAGTTAAATATCTTGGCATCTACCTTGATAGAAAGATCAACTGGGGTCCTCAACTCAAATATATGAAAGATAAAGTCAATGCTGCTATCGCAAAACTCTATTACATAATAAACAATAAAAGCAAGTTGAAGCCAAATTTAAAAATATTACTATATAAAACCATCATCAGGCCTCTAATGTCTTATGCAACGCCATGCTGGCAAAACTTAACAAAAACTAAAAAGAAATCACTACAAACCTTACAAAATAAAGTACTCAGGAAAATATACACAAATAAAATAAATACTCCCAGAGAGTTAAGAACTCCAAACTCCACAATATGGCAAACCTAGAATATCTTCAAGATTTCCACAGTAAACTAATCAAAAACTTCAATAACAGCCTGAATTCGTGTCAAAATCCTATATTAAACCAAATTGGAAAATACGATAATACCTACATCGGCAAACGAATTCGCCACAATCTCATCCCTATGCGGACACCTCCTCCAACATAATTCCCCCCAAGAGGTTGAACTTGTGAGGGGGATGTGGGATCGGCCTGTGTGGTGTTGACTTAGGAGTTTAATATTGATATTGAAAGTAGCTGGCCTGAGGAGATACTGGAAACAGTCAGTCTTCAATTAACTACCATACTGGTAAGTCACAATTCGACACTCCTCAATTATTGTAATTGTAATTGAGGAGCTGAAAATTAAGTCCAAGTCTGCATTCCCAATTTTTCGTGTTGTTGGTGAAATATCTTTTTGATACCTAACTAAGACTTTAGTAGTTTAGTCATTAAAAAAAGCGGTCGAAATACGGTTAACTGTAAAAATACAGGAAAATATCGCTAACCGTTGTTCCGATGTTCATAAAAATTACTATTTGGGGGGTTGTAGGTATGGTTCTGGGGGGGGGGGCTAACTCTCATAACTTTTTCGATATCTCTAACCGTTTTGTGAAAACCGCCAAAGAGCGGTTAATTCCGCCTGTGGACGGCGCCCAGTGCAACGTTTGCCGATTTTCAGATTTTTCCCTTTACCTACTTACTCATCAAGACTTACCATCCTGCCAAATTTCAAGTTTCTAGGACATCGGGAAGTGCCTCATAATTTTGATGAGTGAGTGAGTGAGTGAGTCAGTGAATCTGATCAGTGAGTCAGTGAGTCAGTCGTAAAATAAGCGATTTTCAAACCGTTTTTTCTACCCCTTCCGGTAAAGCTAGAACTTCGGAATACTTCGCAGGTATATAATAAGGAAGTATAGGTTAACATATGGTCCAAATTTCGTGAGATTACATTGAAAATTGACGCAGTTATGATAGGGGTAAAAATGCGTCGAAATGTTTCGTGTGATATACACACTGGCGTGCTCAGGCCGGAACTCGGCCTGGCGCACTGCCGTGCGCCAAGATATTGTAATATTCAAATGTAATTGTAATTGCAACTACAATATTACTTTTGAGAGTAACTGGAATTGGGTCCATCAATTACCAAAAACATTAAATGTAATTGTAATCTGAGCGCACGGCAGTGCGCCAGGCCTAGTTCCAGTACGCACGCCTGTGTATCTTTACACGAACCGATTCGGCAGGTTTTTCTCACCTTCATAGATCGGCTTCCTCTCGAGATAAACTTTTGAAATTCAGGGCACATATTTCGGTAAGGTATATAAACATGTCTTGAAATTTTGAGCTCTTAATATCAAGTAGTTCCGGAGATATAGAGGTGCGAAAATCGCAATTTTTTTTTACTCATTCACTCACTCACTCATCAAAATGATCGGGCACTTCCCGATGTCGTAGAAACTTGAAATTTGGCAGAATGGTAGGTCTTGATGAGTAAGTAATGGGAAAAATCTGAAAATTCGCAAAAGTTGCACCGGGCTCCTCGCACAGGCGGAAATAACCGATTTTGGCGGTTTTCACTAAACGGTTAGAGATATCGAAAAAGTTATGAGAGTAGACCCCCCCCCAGAACCATACCTAAAACCCCCAAATTAGTAGTTTGATTTCATGATGAGTAATAGACAGTCGGGAGACGACAGCTGGATCTATTCCTACTTGAGACCGTAGCACGAACAAAACAGGAATGTAAGATGGCGTACGAAGTCGTGCTTCCACGTTGAAATTGTACCAATATCTTGTTGTTACGGATATGGTAGAAAATTTGGTTGGGAAGAATTTATGGTGGCCCTGAAAAGGGCCGTTTTAAGTAAGGGTGGGGAGCGAGGAGGTGTAAACATGGTTGGGAAGAATTTATGGTGGCCCTGAAAAGGGCCGTTTTAAGTAAGGGTGGGGAGCGAGGAGGTGTAAACAAGCAGCAGCAGCAGCAGTTTACTTGGAGCTGGTGTACTTGGTCACGGCCTTGGTGCCCTCGGACACGGCGTGCTTGGCCAGCTCACCGGGGAGCAGGAGACGCACGGCAGTCTGGATTTCCCGACTCGTGATCGTGGACCGCTTGTTGTAGTGGGCCAGACGGGAGGACTCGGCGGCGATGCGTTCGAAAATGTCGTTGACGAAACTGTTCATGATGCTCATGGCCTTCGAGGAGACTCCGGTGTCCGGGTGCACCTGCTTGAGCACCTTGTAGATGTAGATGGCGTACGACTCCTTCCTGCGGTGCTTCTTCTTCTTCTTCTTGTCGGACTTGGCGATGTTCTTCTGGGCCTTTCCGGCTTTCTTCACTGCTTTACCGCTCGACTTGCCAGCTGCCATTTTAGCGAATGGAGATTAGATCTGCTCGGACGTAAGAATAAGAACGAGATGAAAATGATCAGGTTCGCAGAAAGTCGCGCTCTAATGGGGCTCAACCAAATTTTTTTCGAGATAGAGTCCTATTCCGATGTAAAAGTACCCAAAAAGTGCATTGGCGCACTCAAAAACATCCAAAACGGTCCCTAAATCCCCCAAAATGTCGCTTAAAGGTCGCAAAAAAAAATAATAATAATAATAAAATAACGTTGAAGGCAGCCATGGTTTACGCTCTCGCATGGACTGACGTCATCACGAAAAAATGGCTGCCCGCGAAAATTTTGTGCGTTTCAAAAATCAGAAATTTCCAACAAAGATTTCTCCTCTTAGGAAGCCTCAAATGAAATTTTAAGCATTTCTATTGAAATCAGCGTGTTTCGAACTTCCCTTATCAGCGAAAAAAAAATAAAAGTGGTCGAGCCCCATTGTACTCAAACGCACGACAAAGCAAAGCCAATCCCAATGCCCCACGACTTTTTTTTATTTACTTTTTACTTTCTATGACTAAATTATTTTCAACTTGATTTTCTGTAAATCGTATTAAGTGATATAGGGAAGGTGTGGCCAGTTGACCCCTCTTTTCAAACTGTACCAAGACAGTGGGGGAGACCAGTCTTTTGAGTATACATTATGTGGTCAGTAGACCCCTCCTTTATAATTGATCCTGAACAGTTTGGGAGACCAATCTTTTCATTGGGTAAAATTTATCTAATGGTACAGTAAGTTGAGGCCTTTGTCCCTTTTTTAGTAGACTTAACTAGATGGGAGACCTTTTTTGTCAACATTAATTTGATTTTGGAATTTTTTGTGGCCGGGACCCCTCTTTTAGTTACTGTGCCTACACAGTGGGGGAGACCATCTTTTAATGTAGGCCAGCTTGACTGGTAAAATACAGTTTTCTGTTAGGCAGGGAGTTTAGTATATATGATGTTTCATTTTTTTTCTTCTGGTGGGGCCTGTTCCCTCTTTAGGTAGGCTTGTTAGTATGGGGGGACCCATCTTTTTTAATACGTATGTATGAATTTTAGGTACTTTATTATCTAGTATTTAATTTTAGATAGGTTTTAGGCTGTTTTCCGGTTAGTTTATGTTAAGCTACACCGAGTGAGTTTAGAATATGGATGGGTGACCAGTTTTTTTTATTCTTTTAATTCGACCGTATTATGTGGGATAGGTTTGTGTGTGTGTGTGTGTGTGTGTGTGTGTGGGATAGGTGTGTGTGTTGGAGGGGTGTGTGCGTATGGGATGTTTGTGCATGTGGGATGGGTGTGTGTGATGTGGTGTTGTGTGTGTGCTGGCGAGGCAGGGTACAACAGCTTTTAATATATAATAAAAAGGACCTAGAAAGGAATATCATAATATCGTCGTCGCAAACACGAAGAGACGTAAGTGCGAAAATCACATTTTCAGGAGAGCCGAAATAAGTTTTGTTTTTTAATTTATTTATTTTTTGAGCCCTTTTTACTGCACAATCTAAAACCCATAATAAGCCGGAAGGCAGGTGATGGGATAGAACATAATCATCATTAGTAAAAAGAACATCGAATATATATATAAAAAAAACTACCAGCCCCTGAGGAACTGTACACAACCAGGGACGAACTGAGGGACATAATCAAGGGCCTAAATAACACCAAGGCCCCAGGAGAGGACAAAATACAAGGTCGAGTCATTTAAAAACTACCACTCAACATACTTGACATCCTAGTGGACATATATAATTCGTCACTCAAACTCCAGCATTTCCCTACTGCATGGAAAAACGCAAACATAATAGCAATACACAAACCTGGTAAAGACGCTCATATGGCCACTAGTTATAGACCAATCAGCCTCCTCTCCATCCTGGGAAAGATTCTTGAAAAAATTATCATAAATAGATTGCTAAAGACCAACATCAAGCTAATTCAAGATGAACAATTCGGATTTCGCACCACCTGTCACCAACTTGTCAGAATCCTTGACTATGTCACCCAGAACTTTGCTAGATCGATCCCAGTTACAATGATCCTACTAGACATAGAAAAAGCTTTTGATTGCGTCTGGCATGACGGTATCCTGTACAAAATGTACCAATTAAACATTAACCCCATTATCGTTAAAACCATCGAATCGTACCTATCAAATAGGACCTTCCAGGTGTCGTATGGAGGTCGCTTATCTAGCAAACACAACATTGCAGCTGGGGTCCCTCAGGGAAGCATCCTGGGACCCTTCCTATTTTCAATATTCCTAAGCGACCTCCCTACAACACCCGGAATCAACACTGTACTCTTTGCAGACGATACAGCGCTGTACGCCGCAGGAACCAGGGGGGTGGGCACTTTAATCCAAAACCATCTAGACAAACTCGAACGGTATTACCGCACATGGGAAATAAAGATAAATGCGTCAAAAACCGAAGGCATCACCTTCGCATGTCAAGAAACAAAGCTTAAACCGGCCGGTAAAACAGAAATCCTATTCCAAGGTCAACCCATTGAATGGAAAAAAGAGGTCAAGTATCTAGGTTGTTATCTTGATTCACGCCTTACCTGGCGAAAACACATTCAATATGCAACTGGCAAAGCCAGGACGGCCATTGGCCTACTGTACAACTTGATCTGCAAAAAGAGTACCCTAGATCAAAACCTCAAACTCCTCCTATACAAAGTAATAGTTATCCCTGTTCTCACATACGCCACACCGGCATGGATGAGCGCATGCAAAACACCCTCAAACTCCTCCTATACAAAGTAATAGTTATCCCTGTTCTCACATACGCCACACCGGCATGGATGAGCGCATGCAAAACACAAAAAATCCAAAATACAGCGCATGCAAAACAGATACTTAAGAATCATTTATAATGACCCTCTCAGTGTGACCATATTGGGGATTTTGACCCTAGATTTAGGGACTTTTGAAGGTCTCTTGAGACTTTTTTGAGCATCTAGGGTCTAGGGACTTTTTCGTCAAATTTTTAGGGATTTTTGATTTTTTTAGTGACTTTTGGAAAAATTTCTATCAATTTAGAAATTTTCGTATTTTACGACAACCGGCCGGGCCCTACAAATTTGTTACCCCTTGAAATTATTTTTTAGTGTATGCAATATGAAGTGATCATAATGTTTGAAATATCCGCTAGGATGCACTGCAGTGGTCACAGTGGTGTTTATAGCGCTAAATTAAAAAAAAAAATCAATCACTTTTCACTTTTATTAGTTTTATTTTATATTTTATCACTACCTACTCGTAAGTATCCATTTCTATATATAACTTAAGTAAAAAGTATTTACAAAGGATGTCAAAATTAAATAAATTAATTAATAATCCTAGATTTAGGGACTTTTGAAGGTCTCTTGAGACTTTTTTGAGCATCTAGGGTCTAGGGACTTTTTCGTCAAATTTTTAGGGATTTTTGATTTTTTTTAGTGACTTTTGGAAAAATTTCTATCAATTTAGAAATTTTCGTATTTTACGACAACCGGCCGGGCCCTACAAATTTGTTACCCCTTGAAATTATTTTTTAGTGTATGCAATATGAAGTGATCATAATGTTTGAAATATCCGCTAGGATGCACTGCAGTGGTCACAGTGGTGTTTATAGCGCTAAATTTTTAAAAAAAATCAATCACTTTTATTAGTTTTATTTTATATTTTATCACTGTATCAAAGTATTCAAAGTCAATCATGGATAATATGTTGAAGTTATATTAGTTATAATTATAACTGACCGCTATACAAAAAATTATTGAAGAAGAAGAAGATGAATCCCAAAACCGAAGGAAATGCCAAATATGTACAGAAATACAAGAAAGTCTGGGAACAAAATGCAATATTGAAAGGTAAGAAAACAGAGTTCTTTGATGTATGGCACTTGGTCTTAAGAGCTTAAACAAATCCCTCCCGCTTTGGTAGCTCAGTGGTTAAGGCACCTGACTGGTAATCCACAGGTGCTGGGTTCAATCCCAGCTGAGGCATGGAATTTTATCCTCATGTAAATGAGATTCTGACCACATAATGAGCTTACTGGTGGCCTCCGGTGTCCGGGTGCACCTGCTTGAGCACCTTGTAGATGTAGATGGCGTACGACTCCTTCCTGCGGTGCTTCTTTCTGAATTCATTTTTTACTTTTTATCTTTAGTTTGCACGTTTATATTATACTTTTCATTTGTATTAGCTATTAAAAACAAGCAAATTACAAAGCAAACAAAAATAGATATAAAATGAATTTTATAAATTGCCGCCGGGACAGCTATCTCACGTCGTCTGAGCTCATCTCAGCCCTGTTCATAAACACACCCTGATAGTTGGCCAGTTAGGTAATAATTATGTAGATGTAGGTCTGTTATTAAAGGATCCAGGGATGGAATCAAGATCAGACTTGAGTGCTTTAGATATCGCTCCAAGGGCTCCAATGACAACAGGAACAACTTTTATTATTATTATTATCTTCAGGTCATCAAGAGGGATCCTTCATGGTTTTTCCCTCTGCTATAAGCTACTGGATCAGGAATTAACCTAATTCCTCAGACCCAGTGCAGGATTCGGTGTTGCATTATTTAGATTCCTACTTTTCTTAATATGTAGGTTGTGCCGAGCAGTGCACACTCTTGTATTTTGTTGATATGGAGTTGTCCTGGGATTTGCTGTAGGTTGTCTTTAAGCGATTTTGGGACTACTCCTAGTGCTCCTATCACAATTGGGACTATTTTTACTTTCATGTTCCACATTCTTTCTATTTCTATTGCTAGGTCTTTGTATTTGAGCTTTTTCTCTGCTTCCTTCTTCTCTACATTCATATCGGCTGGTACGGCTACATCTATGATCGTGCAGGTTCTATCTTTTCTGTTCTTTATTATAATGTCCGGTTTGTTTGCGTTTACTGTTCGGTCCGTTTGCACTTGTTGGTTATAGCAGATTGTAATTTCGTCTTTGGTTGTTACTGGTTCAGGTTCTTTAGCATACCATTTTTGCTTGGGGTTGTTATCCATCCCTAATGCCAGACAAATATTGTAGTGGAGATACTTACATATTTTGTCGTGTCTGGTGGTGTACTCGTGTTTCGCAAGTTGTGTGCATCCACTGACAATGTGTGTTATGTTTTCTCCCGGACTGTGGCAAAGTCTACACTTATCGTCAACGTCGAGTTTTAGGATGTTTTTCTCATAGTTTTTTGTTCTTAGGGCTTTTTTTTTTTTTTTTTTAAATTTATTTTACGGGGAATCCCCATTGTACAGCAAGTAAATACAACAATAATAAAAAAATAATAATACCTAATAATAATAATAAGAGAAAAATAATATAATTATAATAGTAATGGTACCTAGTTACCTACCTACTTATTATTAAAGTGGCCTGATAAAGCCAGGTCCACTATGCGCCCAGCTGGCATTGGAATATTAGCGAGAGAAGGAAAGTAGCTGAACTGAAGATAGCTGCAATGATTGCAGAGCATTGTTCAGTGAGAACAGTTGATCACCTTGGGGAGATAATCAAAGAACTAGATGTCAAGTCAGAACTTTTGCAATCTATCAAACTTCACCGGACTAAATGCATTGGGCTTATTAATAATGTTCTCAGCCCTTGCATGCTAGAAGATTTGATTTGTGATATTGGCCAATCATATTATTCCATGATTATTGACGAAAGCACAACTATTGACACAAAAAAGGTAGATAATGAATTCATTGTATTACTCCTGAATACAAGTAGGACTACCCACTGTCTGTGTGTCTGTCTGTAAACAAAATATCTCGGGAACGGTATGAGCTAGCGACTTGAAATTTGGTATGTAGCTGTCAAATGTGACAAAGATGCGACACTTTTGGTTAAGATCGGTGCATTGGTTGGCGGTATTTTACCGCCATATAACCGCTTTTTGGCGGTTTTCGGTCTAGTTTAACAATATCTCGGGAATGGTATGAGCTAGAGACTTGAAATTTGGTATGTAGTTCACAAAATAATGTGACAAGGATGCAACAGAAAACGTTTAGTTAAGATAGGTGCTGCGCTTGGCGGTATTTTGAACGCTTTTGGACGGATTTCGACCTTTTTTTTGGCGGTTTTCAGCTATACTGACTGACTAAACGGTTAGAGATATAGTAAAAGTGAGGGTAAAATAATACTCAAATAAGCATCATTCAATAGGATAAGGAAAGTCGTGTGATGTTCACACCAGATTTTTTACATAAAGCTAAATCAAAATTTTGAAGGTGTAGGATGTAGGTACCTTCAAAATCAAGCCCCCCCCAAAAATTTAGGCAAGAACCGCCTTACTGACTGACTAAACGGTTAGAGATATAGTAAAAGTGAGGGTAAAATAATACTCAAATAAGCATCATTCAATAGGATAAGGAAAGTCTAAGTACTCGTTTGGCAACTACCTGATTTTTTTTTTTTTTAAAAATTTTGTTTTGAAATAAATATTTTTCCACATTGCCTACTTTTTGGGGCTCACAATACTTGGGGAATCCTAGGCCTTTTTGTGTGATGAGGATGTCAAACATAATACTCACTGGTATTTTTTATTTATTTTTCTTCTCAGGTAATGAGTCTCATCATCAGATACTTCAGTCATAGAGAAAACAAGGTGGTGACAACATTTTACAGACTCCTTGAAATTGAAGCAGGGGATCATCTCACAATGGTTACAGCTTTTCAGTCTGCCCTGGAGAAGGATGGTCTCAAAATTGACAAACTTCTTGGCATTGGAATCGATGGAGCCAATGTCATGACTGGGAAGTATAATTCATTTTCCTCCAAACTAAAAGAGCTCATTCCCCACTTGGTAATTGTAAAGTGTGTATGCCACTCTTTACATTTGGCTGCAGAAAAGTCTTTACTGGAATTGCCTAGTCACATTGATTTTCTAATCAAGGAATGTACAAGTTGGTTTAGCAAAAGTACTGACCGTCAAGTAAAATATAGGAAGCTTTTTGAAGCAATGTGAGAGTCAGCTCCAAAGAAAATATGTAAATTAGCTGGTACTAGGTGGCTCTCACGAGGGGAAGCAATTAAAACAATTCTTGATCAATATGAAGCTTTAAAGCTCCATTTTGGATTAGCAGCAAAAAATGAAAAATGTTACACAGCATCAACTCTCTACCAAATGTTCAGCAACAACGAAAACAAACTGTACTTGTACTTTCTGCTTGAGATTATAAAGAAAGTGAACAAGGTTAATACACTTTTCCAGTCGGATCAAGTGGATCCTTCCAGATTATTGGATGATCTGTATGATTTATTTTATTCAGTGATCTCAAGAATTGTTACACCAAGTCATTTGTCAAAAATGAAGCAAACGGATGTGGCTCACTTTGATTTTAAACAATATATAATGCCACTCCCATGTGTACAGTTTGGCTATGAGTTTAATAAATACTCCTCAACCGTTAGTAGCAATATTTTAAAAGAAATTCAGCAAAATTGTTTGAACTATCTTGTCAGACTGGGAGAAGAAATTCAACAGCGTCTGCCTGCCAACTTTTCCCTCCTGCAGAAATTGAATTCTTTTTCTCCAAGTGTAGCCACTTCTAGTAATAAACCAGATATCACTGATATTATTATGCATTTTGAAAAGATTTGTTCAGATCCTGCTGAGGTACTCTCTAAGTGGAATCTAGTGCAAAACATATCAGGTTTCAGTACTGATTCCACGGAAACATTCTGGTCACATGTAAATACTATTAAAAACTCTGCTGGTGACAAACGTTATCAACATATTTCAGTACTGATTCCACGGAAACATTCTGGTCACATGTAAATACTATTAAAAACTCTGCTGGTGACAAACGTTATCAACATATTCTTGAACTAGTTCTTCCACTGCTCTGCATACCTTTCTCTAATGCAGCAGTGGAACGTTCATTTTCTGTAATGAATATTATTAAGAGTAAAATTAGAAATAGGATGAGTATTCTAACTACAGATGCAATCCTAAGAGTTAGATATGTTTGCCAGAATGAATGTCACAAGTTTTCTCCAACGAAAAAAATGTTGGACAAATTTTGTTCGGAAGTTGTATATAATACTGAAGAGACTAACTGTGAAATATTGGACAGTTTCAACGAGACCCTATTGGAGTAGGTAATGGCTATAGCTTTCGAAATATATAGAAATATAGCTTTCTAAATAAAATTTGTTTCTGAAAATAAAAAAAAAACCTGCTTTTGTATTTCATTAAAATAGAGCCGTATTTTTTTATGAGTTGATTTTGATTTGTTTTTGTTTATTTATTTTTATTTTTTTTAATGAAAAGTGATTTCACTTCTGATTTTTACCAAAAAAAAAAAAAAAATATTTTAATACCTACCCTGAAATAGAGCCTGACAGGTATATCAATAACTGACAATTCAAATAGGTTGAAGTTGACCAGCACATGCATTAAATATAGATAATACATAGGTATAGCATACCTCCTCCTCACTATGTACCATTTTTCCTCCAATAGGTATCATAAAAGAGTACCCAGTGACCTACAATGCACAACGCTTACCACAGGTACCCAACCGATGCATGTGTGATGCGTGTATTATGCACCTACAAATTCACTTGTCGTGCTGACTTTGGTCTCGTTAGAGGCGGTTTGGCCGGTTTTCTACTTGATCAAGATGCTGGTGGGGTGGACGAGGTTTCAGGTATCCGAATCCTTTGGCTTGGACCAGGAGGGGCCGGATCCTTGATAGCATCCAACATCCTCTTGGTTGTGACGACGTAGCGGCGTGAGGTACCATCGCTGCCGATCACCTGGATCAGGATTTTTCCGTCCGCTGTCCAACAGCTCCTGACACCGAAACGATTCCGAGCTGCGTTGAGAATCGCAAGACGAGTGCGGGTCAAAGTAGGGATGGGAAAATAAAATCAATTTTTTTAAAAATCGATACTTTTGTTTCGATTCGATCGATTTTTCGTATCGATACTTGAATTCCGATACGATTCGATATATCGATATTCTCGTTCCGATTTTTCGATTTTTTCCCCCTTTTTAGTCCGTCCTTCCTTTATTATTACAATAGTAATAAAAATCTGGTGTGAACATCACACGACTTTCCTTATCCTATTGAATGATGCTTATTTGAGTGTTCTTTTACAATATCTCTAAAACAAACTTTGGAGGAAAAACAATAAAAATAAAAGTGGATAACTAAAATAAATTAATAAATTGATATAATATAACCAACCTCAGTGGTGTAGTGGTTAGCTCGGTGGACTTTGGATCTGGAGGTTGGTGGTTTGAGTCCAAGTCAAGTCATAAAATTTAGCATAGTTAATTAAGAGGGGAATGACATTTGTGACCAGCATTTATGCTTAACACAATCAAAATTCCTTATAATATATAATGTAGAGCATCATTTCAATGATACTAACATTTAAAAACTGTTTAGGGGAGGGGGGGGGGAATAAATAACAAGTAAACATTTTTGGTTATATATATTAAGAAAAAAAAAAAAAAATGGGTTTGGGGGTTTTATTTGATTAATGCAAGCTTTTGGAGATGCTCAAGTGCTTGTCATTAGTAAGAGTTAACAAGACAGTCATGTTAAATCTGCCTGATGCTCATCATTAGCACCCGAGAGTATTTTGAAAGATCACAAAAATCAAGTAAAACTGGGAAACTACTTTTCATTTTTGAAATACCTTCTAAATATGTTGCTGGGTATTTTTAAATATTCAAATTAACTAGGAAAATCCTGATATAGCATATTTTCTGCTTTCATCTGTACAGGTGTTACCGCTCATTGTTTGATTGAAGGAAAATTGGAAAGCTTCAACTTGGCAGCAAAGTGCATGGAAGTTTCCCATACATCAGAGAATATTCGATTGGAATTAAGAACCATTCTTCAAGAGTGGGATCTATACAAGAAAGTTGTTTTAGTTGTTACAGATAATGCCTCAAATATGGTTAAAGCAATTACTGATGAATTTGGGAGTGACAAACATTTAGGCTGTTTTGCACACACAATAAATTTGATTGCTTCAAAAATTACTGATGATGATTCTGTGTTACCTGTGATTCAGAAGGTAAAACAGTTAGTAACATTCTTCAAAAGCTCTGTCAAAGCAGCAGATTTACTAAGGAAAGCCACGCCTTTGAAATTAATTCAAGCAGTTCCAACTAGATGGAACTCAACGTTCTATATGCTAGAAAGGTTCATACTATTGGTTGAAAAAATTGGACCAATAACCTTATCACAAGAAAGATGTCCTGCAATGGTCACAAGCATAGGCGGCGATAGGGGGGGGCTTGGGCTATATGCTAGAAAGGTTCATACTATTGGTTGAAAAAATTGGACCAATAACCTTATCACAAGAAAGATGTCCTGCAATGGTCACAAGGCCTCTTACACTAGATAAAATTGGATTTCAGAATAATAATCCAAAACACCATTTTTTTACTTTCCTTATCCTATAGGGCAGTTTTTAATGCCAAAACACGTTTTGAGGTCCCTAGAGCCTAAATCCAAAGTTTCAGCCATTGGCAAATTTTCGATGGTCAGTTTTTAGTGCCAAAACACGTTTTGAGGTCCCTAGAGCCTAAATCCAAAGTTTCAGCCATTTTTCCGTGTCCGGGAGTTTCTCGTCTTTTTACTTTCCTTATCCTATAGGAAGGAAAGTAATGTAATCGGGTCAAATTTTCGATGGTCAAATTTTGATGCCAAAACACGTTTTGAGGTCCCTAGAGCCTAAATCCAAAGTTTCAGCCATTGGTCCGTGTGTGTATCTGTGCGTCTGTCTGTAAACAAAGAGCTAGCGACTTGAAACTTGGGTATGTAGCTGTCAAATGTGACAAGGATGCGACACGAAACTTTTGGTTAAGATCGGTGCATTGGTTGGCGGCATTTTATCGCTTTTTGGCGGTTTTCGGTCTAGTTTAACAAAATCTCGGGAACGGTATGAGCTAGAGACTTTAAATTTGGTATGTAGTTCACAAATGTGACAAGGATACAACAGAAAAGTTTAGTCAAGATATGTAGGTGCTGCGCTTGGCGGTATTTCGACCCCTTTTGGACGGATTTCGACCGTTTTTTGGCGGTTTTCAGCTATACCGACTAACGGTTAGAGATATGGTAACAGTTAGGGTAAAATAATACTCAAATAAGCATCATTCAATAGGATAAGGAAAGTCGTGTGATGTTCACACCAAATTTTTTACATAAAGCTAAATCAAAATTTTGAAGGTGTACCTTCAAAATCAAGCCCCCCCCAAAAATTTAGGCAAGAACCGCCTATGGGGAACAGGGCCCTTTTTCTGAGTTATACATCAGTTTATTGAAACTACCTAGTTTGTGCCGGCAGTCTCATCGACTTTTTTTTGGCGGTTTTCAGCTATACTGACTGACTAAACGGTTAGAGATATAGTAAAAGTGAGGGTAAAATAATACTCAAATAAGCATCATTCAATAGGATAAGGAAAGTCTTGTGATGTTCACACCAGATTTTTTACATAAAGCTAAATCAAAATTTTGAAGGTGTAGGATGTAGGTACCTTCAAAATCAAGCCCCCCCCAAAAATTTAGGCAAGAACCGCCTATGGTCACAAGCCAAGACATCATGGTCATTAAAGAAGTATTAGAAGTCTTAAATCTTAAAACCTCTTGAACTGATCACTAAGGATGTGAGTGGAGACTCCTATCCCACATTGGGAAGAATCCTTCCAGTTGTAAACATATTGAAAACCACCCTACCAAAGAAAAATTTACAAACAGATATTGGGAAGACTCTCATGATAAAGCTACAACACGAGATAGCGACAAGATTTGGCCAAATGGAGAAGAACAAAATTTTGACTTCAGCAACACTGCTTGATCCTCGGTTTAAGAAACTACACTTGAAGTCTCCATTGGATGTATCAAGGGCTGTTGATTCAATAAAAACTGAAATTCGAGCTGTACGACGTAGTATGATGTCTGCTGTGGAAACTGCATCCATTTCCTCTTCAGATGGAAATGGAGATGAAGATGAAAATCTGGAAATTCTTGATCATGGAAGTGAAAACCTATGGCAAGTCCATAAGGACTTGCAAAAAAGACTAGAGACAAACAGAGTCAGTAACACACAGCCTGATGTATCCCAGACTATTTCTGCCTATTTAAATCAACCAACTATCCCCCTAGATACAAATCCAATTGAATATTGGAAACAACATGAGATCCTCTCCACATCCAGGGAACGGCTCAACTTCATCGACAGGCTAACATACCCTACATACAGGATCTCCAGGTTAAATTGAACACAAAATTCTACGAAAAATAGGGTCAATCGATAACCCACTACTACAGAGTGTCCTCAAAGAATCACACCATATAACACGGGCCAAAGACATAGGTCTAGGCTTCTCACAAAGCTCCATAATGATACTGATTACCTACAGCTCCAACACCAACTCATCTTGGCAGCCCAACAACACTTGGCTGACCTCGAAATTCAACCTGACCTCTAGTATCAAACCTACTAAGAAAACCCATTATCAAATAGCCTAAATTAGCACAGACACCATCTGTCGCACTAGCACCACAGTTAAAAACTAACTAATACCTAATACGCCCTGTCAGGGATTGAGTGAGGGGCTTACTAATCGCTGAACACGTCTGGTCAGGTGATGTTGTAGTCGACTCACTCCCCATCAAAAGAAGGGTCTTCCCCAAATATCACCTAAAAGATGGGAACCCAGGCCCCACCTCCTTCCATTAATCTAAATTAACAAAAGATGGGTCACCCTCAATTTGAACTAAAAGAAGGGAACTGGCCCCAAATAAATAATAAAAGTTTATTTTTGTTCCATAATACAATTATAATTGCTTAGAACATTACATTAAAACATAATTATATAAAAAAAAATAAAAAAAAAATAATAATAATAAAAAAAAAAAAAAAAAAAAAAAAAAAAAAAAAAAAAGAAGGGAAGTTGGCCCCAAGTCATTAAACAGGAACAAAAGAAGGGTCGCCCCCAAACGTCACCTAAAAGGTGGGGACATCGGCCCCAATCCACTCTCTATATTCATTCACCTTCTCTTTGCTATTAGTTAGGAAAATTTTCGCTAAGATCTAACTTCCTATTTGAAATTTTTGGAAGAAAATTAATGTTTATCATCAATAATAAAATCAAAAAGCGTTTCATATACTGGATAAAATCGTACCAGCGATAGGTACCAGTAAAAATTTCCATATATCTGCTTAAAATTCGCAAATTATCCCAAAAAAAAAAAAAAAAAAAAAAAAAAAAAAAATCTACCAGCCCCTCCCAGCATTGACAGATAGTCCTGCACCGCCAGTTACGTCCATTTCGACTCCATCTTCAGATACAGAACTCTGCTTCTACTAATCCACCTTATTTTCAAAATAGTCCTTCTCAGGATTGCTAAATCAGCCTTTCTCAAGGCTCTTCACTACAAGACCAACGCCGCGACGGACTACCTCCACCGCCCAGCTCCTACTTTGAACGACTTGACGCTACCCAACACTGCACACCCCGACACCCGGCATCCAGGTTCAACGCTTCCCCCTGAATCGTGTGACGGTAGCGTTATCCGTTCTACCTCGGCTGCTGCCCGGTCGAGACATACCGCGAGCTTTGGCGAGTATATAAATAGTAGATAGGCTACTTAAAGAATTCCAGTTGATTGCTGAAAAAAGTCCTTCTCAGGACTCTTCCCCCTCGGTGCTTGTCACATTTGGGAAATGCAGCTCAACCCCAAAAAAGGCCAGAAAGATCTGGCAAAAATACAGAAGCCCTGAATACAAGCTAGCGCTTAACAAACTGTCCAAAAAGATACAATATCAAATAAGAAGAATCAGGTAGGGAATTCGTCCGAAAGGACGCAGAATTCCCCGCTCTAAAAGTCAAAATCCCTGCCAACCCACTGCCACCCCCGCCCCCGGAAAACCCGGCGGACAAAGCTGGCGAATACCAATCAATCAATGACGCGCTAAACGAGCTTAAAAGCGCACCATACCTCCAAGATCTAATCGGAGAGATTAAGGAGCTGGCAAGAATTGCCAACATGCCTAAAAAACAGGACAGAGTAGCGGCAACGTTGAACCTCCTGGGATGAACGTACACCCCAACATAATAAACCTATCAAGGACAACAAGGGCGGATACCCTAACAATTATAACCTGGAACGCCAGGAGTCTAGCCAATAAACACGAAGAGCTCAAAGCTTTTCTCTACAAACATAAAATCGACATTACGCTGGTCCAGGAAACTCTCCTCACGCCTAGGACGAAAGCATACATAGCTAATTACAAATGGATAAGGAAAGACGTGGACCCAGACACCAAGACCCGCGGAGTTTGCATCTACCTTAAAGCTAATATACCATACAAGGTGCTTCCACCCACCCTCACTCCTAACATTGAAAAAATAGGAATACAAATTCAAATCAATAACACACAGTCAGTCAATATCTACTGTGTGTACTCGCACCCAGGACAAAAGTTCCTCTTCAACGAATGGGACCTACTACTAAACAACCACTCCAACCCGACCATAGTCGGCGGAGATCTCAACGCCCGACACGGAATCTGGGACAAAAATAGAGACAACCCTAGAGGGAAAAAACTATACGAGCACTCCTACTCCAGGAACTACAACATAGTAGCGCCAGCCAAGCCTACTAGAATACCTGATTCAAGAAACTGTTCCCCGTCTACAAAAGACCTATTCCTAATTCAAAATATCACACAGGACCCAACCACCGAAACAATAAACGACCTGAACTCAGACCATCTGCCGGTCATGCTGACCCTGCCTCTGACGTTCCAAACAACACATAAGTTACATCTAAACTATGATAAAGCCAACTGGGCAAGATTTGGAGAAATTCTCCAAAACTATAACCCGACCTACGCCAACATCCCTCTATCTGAGGAAGAAATTGAGACAGAAATTAAATCGCTCACTACTAAGATCCAGCACGCCATAGACAAGGCGATTCTGAAGGTCAAACACACCATCAATACATATCAAATCACCCCACGAGTTCAATATTTAATAACTCAAAGAAACAAGGCCAGAAAGATCTGGCAAAAATACAGAAGCCCTGAATACAAGCTAGCGCTTAACAAACTGTCCAAAAAGATACAATATCAAATAAACATTCTCAAGAACGAGTTCTACGAGAATAACATCAAAAAACTTGACGTCAGGGATAATTCCCTATGGAAAAATCTCAACTCAAGGCCAAAGGCCTGCACATTGCCAGCCTAAAAGTCGACGACAAAATTATAACCTCGGACCAGGACAAGGTCAATGAAATAGGAAAGGTATATTATAAGATACACAAGGGAAACCAGGAAATAGAAGACCCCGAAACAGAATCATTGGTCCAAAACACAGTTGGAAATCTGACCAATCACAACACAGCACCAATAGACTACGCCTCTCGAGGAGAACTACGCACAATAATAATATGCTCCCTCAAAAATAAGAAGGCACCAGGAGAGGACAAAATACAGGGGATAGTAATTAAGAACCTCCCCCTAAACATCACCAACATCCTATTGGATATTTACAACTCCTGCCTCCATCATAATTACTTTCCTCAGGCATGGAAAAACTCTAATGTTGTCCCAATATTTAAACCCAACAAAGACAAGCAGGATCCCTCGAGCTATAGGCCCATCAGCCTGCTCGCACTGTTTGGGAAAATGCTAGAAAAAAATCATGCTAAACAGAATTAAAGAGACAAACATCAAACTCACACAAGACGAACAGTGTGGGTTCAAAGAAAAACATTCCACTGTGCACCAACTTACCCGAATTACCAATGACATAGCCAATCAGCTAACCAGAAAAAGACAGGTAGCCATGATCCTGTTGGACATAGAAAAGGCCTTTGACAAAATCTGGCACGAAGGCCTCCTCTATAAGCTGAACATCCCTAGCCCCCTGATCAGGATGATCAAGTCATACCTGGAGGGCAGAACACTCCAGGTCAAATACAACGAGCAACTCTCAGATAAGTTCCAGATCCATGCCGGGATCACACAGGGCAGCATTCTGGGTCCGACCCTGTTTACCATGTTTTGACCCTGTTTACCATCTACATGTTTACCATCTACCAGGTTCAACGCTTCCCCCCTGATTCGTGTGACGGTAGCGTTATCCGTTCAACCCCGGCTGCTGCCCGGTCGAGATATACCGCGAGCTCTGGCGTGTATCATAAAGAGTAGATAGGCTACTAGATTAAAAACTTAGTTGATTGCTGAAAAAAGTCCTTCTCAGGACTCTTCCCCCTCGCCCTCGGTGCTTGTCACATTTGGGAAGTGCAGCTCAACTTCTCAAAGTACTAAAGAGTAGATAGAACATAACTGATACTTAGCTGGTAAAACCGAAAAAAGTTCATCTCAGAACTCTTCCCCCTCGGTGCAAGTCACATTCGGGAAGTGCGGCCCCAACAAACGAAACTTAAACGTCATATGGGCTACCCAAAGATATTAAAATGGCAAATAAAAACACACAGCGAAAGAGCAGACGCTCCCCCGCTGACATTAACACCATGTTTCACACATATTTAAGGTGATACAACTATATCCAGTTATTTTTGCGCCTAACAATACTGACTTGGAAATTTTTTTTTTCAGTGCGTCATATGGGCTACCCAAAGATATTAAAATGGCAAATAAAAACACACAGCGAAAGAGCAGACGCTCCCCCGCTGACATTAACACCAATAGAAACACAAGGTCAAATTCGAAAGCCAGCAATGCTAACTCTCGTAACAAAGAACAGAACAATGGCAGTAGATACAGCCCACTATCAAACCTCTCGGAGGAACGACACAGTCCCGTAAGACAAAAGATAACTCCAATCATAGTAAGAAAAAACGGAGATAACCTAGTAAATATTAACAAGATGCTAACGGAGCTTTGCAAAGGCAAGTTCACCCTAAGACACCTGGGAGATAGCGTTAGCATCAGAACAACAAGCATCACTGATCATGAGCTCATTAAGAAGAAGCTCAAGGACAATAACAAAATGTTTCACACCTTCACCCCTACGGATCGTAGAGACACGAAGACAGTAATGAAAGGCCTCTCCCCGGACTGGGATGCCAAGGACATATACGACGAAATAGGCAAGAAAATCGAAGTTGAAAGCGTCACTAAGATGACGACGAAAAACATGGGCATATACCCCATGTACATCATCAGGTTCAAGGGACACATCCCAATGACACAAATTAACCAAGTGGGATATATCTTTAACATGAGGATATACTGGGAAAAATACTCCCCAAAGAACAGAGTAACTCAATGTTACCGATGCCAGCAATACGGACATGGGCAGCGTAACTGCAATGAGGCACCCAAGTGCCTCAAATGCGGCAAAGATCACGAGACCAAAACCTGCAGCAAACCTAAAGCCCCTACATGCGCTCTGTGCAGTGGTCCTCTGGCCGATAGCCTCTGGCCCCATCTGGCCAATAGCAAAAAATGTCCCAGATACGAGACTTACAAAGACAAAACTATGAAAAAGAAGAACCAGGTAGCCAGACCTAGGGAATTCGTCCGGAAGGACGCAGAATTCCCCGCCTTAAAGATCAAAGTCCCTGCTACTCCACTACCGCCACCGGCCCCGGAAAACCCGGCGGACACGGCTAGTGAATATCAAACAATCAACGACGCGCTAAACGAGCTCAAAAGTGCACCATACCTCCAAGATTTAATCGGAGAGATTAAGGAGCTGGCAAGAATTGCCAACATGGCTAACACATCCCTATGTCAAATAGTTCAAGATCCAATAAGATTAGCCAATTTGATCACCAACGTTCAGTAATGGACATGGTACTAGAAGAAGAAGAAGAAGAAGAAGATATCTGCTTATAATTCGTAAACTAGCCCAAGGTCAGAAATTAATAATAATAATAATAATAATAATAATAATAATAATAATAATAATAATAATAATAATAATAATAATAATAATAATAATAATAATAATAATAATAATAATAATAATAATAATAATAATAATAATAATAATAATAATAATAATAATAATAATAATAATAATAATAATAATAATAATAATAATAATAATAATAATAATAATAATAATAATAATAATAATAATAATAATAATAATAATAATAATAATAATAATAATAATAATAATAATAATAATAATAATAATAATAAAAAAAACAGGTCTCCTCAATTTGAATCAAAAGAAGGGAGCTAATAATAAGTCTAACTAATAAAAGATGGGCACCCCTCAAATCTAATTACAAATATCAAAAAAGAAGGGAAGTTGGCCCCATGTCATCAAACCAAGGAACAAAAGAAGGGTCGCCGCCAAACGTCACCTAAAAGATGGGGACATCGGCCCCAATCCGCTCTCTACACTTCACCTTCTCTTCACTCTTAGATAGGAAAACTCGCTAAGATCAAACTTCCTGTTGGAAATTTTTGGAAGAAAATTAATATTTACTATCAATAATAAAATCATAAAACGTTTACTCGCTAAGATCAAACTTCCTGTTGGAAATTTTTGGAAGAAAATTAATATTTACTATCAATAATAAAATCATAAAACGTTTTATATATACTGGATAAAATCGTACTAGCGATAGGTACCAGTAAAAATTCCATACATCTGCTTATAATTCGTAAATTAGCCCAAGGTCAGAAATAATATATAAAAAAACCGGGTCTCCTCATATGTATCATCATCGCGCGGACGCGAGGCAGCAGGTGCGGGGAAGCAGCGGTGGGCCAGTGGCGAGCGAGCGACGGCGGAGCACACAGCGGCGGATCAGGAGAACCTGGCTACCAGACACCAAGCCACGGCGCAGTACCCTCTCTGGCCCCAGCGAAGGTGCACCGCTGTCAGGCCTGTCTCTCTACCAGATCGTCAACCAGTCCTCCCACCTCAAGCCAGCCATAACCTTGGGGGAGGTCCAGTTGCTGGGAGACCCCTTATCAGTCAGCTTCCTGAAAGCAAGTCCCAACCTGTCTTCGGATCAGCTTGGACCAGCCCGGACCCTATCATTCTAGGTTTTTGATCTGACCTTGGGATCTATTACGTAAGGAACTTAGCTACCTTTTTTTTAAGAAAAAAAAAAGGGCACTTAGGTGTCGTGCACCTTCAACCCGGTGCTGGACTTGGTGCTTCTTCTCTATGTCTAACGACCCCCTTCTTCCTCTCAGACTCGAATAAGGCCCTCTGGATACCTAACGGTGCCAACGAAGGAGGTGTCCTCTGCACTCGACCTGATGTTGTAGGGTGGCATTTCTTAGAACTTAGAAGTAGCCCCGACACCACTTCCAGAAAGCCGTGTTCGTGATGCAAGAATATTCGAAGTGACGGGCGTGGACCTAGCGGGCCCACTTTATATCAAAGGCGACGACAAGAAGTCAACCAAGAAAGTGTGGATATGCCTATTCACATGCGCCGTTTACCGAGCAGTGCGCTTTGAGTTGATATCCTCCCTGTCAACAGACAATTTCCTGCAAGCGTTCAGACGCTTTTGTAGCAAGCAAGGACGCCCACAAATAGTGTACAGTGATAATGGTACAAATTTCGTTGGTTTTGAGACTGCCGCCAACAAGTTAGATTGGGATGCTGTATCAGCTCTGCAAAGAAGATCGACTGGAGATTTAATCCTCCGTCTGCGCCATGGTGGGGCGGTTGGTGGGAGCGACTAATAGGTATACTGAAAGGACTGTTGCGACGTAAACTTGGTCGTTCGTTCGTATCATATGAAGAGATGATGACATTGTTATGTGACTGTGAGTCTGTCATTAATTCTCGTCTCTTGACTTACATGTCCGATTCTGGTTCCGATCTTGCTGTTTTGACTCCTGAAATGTTCCTGTATGAGTTGGATGAAACTGGAGTTCCTGAAATTGATTTAAATACTGATGACTTGAAGATTCATTTCACCCTCTGGAAAAACGTGAAGAGACTGAAAAGAGTGGCAACGAAGATTGACTTCCTGAATGTTTAAAACACCAAAGTCAACGAAAATATGGACATTGCTGAAGCACTAGCAAACAACTACGAACAAGTCCATAGAACAAGCAATTTCCGTGATCCAACCACAGACACCTTAGTCAACCAAACACTGAATCTTCTCGAAGCAGAACCTAACATAGAACAAGCAATTTCCGTGATCCAACCACAGACACCTTAGTCAACCAAACACTGAATCTTCTCGAAGCAGAACCTAACCCCCCCCCAGATCAGGAATGTGAGGCAATTTATACTACCACAGAAATGAACTTGCTGACATAATTAGGAAGCTGCCAAACACCAAAGCTCCTGGTCAAGACCAAATCCAGGGACGGATAGTTAAGAAACTTCTGGTTGATATCCTTAACTCATCTATAAGACATCTGTACTTCCCGACTGCCTGGAAGAATGCCAATGTCATACCAATCAAAAAGGCTAACAAGGATCCACATCTAGCAACCAGTTACCGACCAATCAGCCTCCTCTCTGTCTTTGGTAAACTATACGAAAAGATTATACTCTTACGATTACAAAATACCTCGATCAACCTTATACAAAACGAGCAATTCGGATTCAGGAAGAACCACTCCACCTGCCACCAACTGACGAGAATAGTCAACGACATTTCAATCAAATTTACCAGTAGAAAGCCAACCACAATGATACTCCTAGATATAGAGAAGGCATTTGATTGCGTCTGGCACGACGGCATAATACATAAACTGCGAAAATTGGAAGTAAATAATATATTAGTCAAAATCATAAAATCCTACCTCAACAACAGGACCTTCCAAGTATCTCTATGCAGGAACACTGTCACACAAACACCCTATCTCAGCGGGCGTACCACAGGGGAGCCTACTAGGACCGATACTGTTCACAATCTACCTCCATGACCTTCCCAAGACCTAGGGGATTCATTGTGCCCTCTATGCCGACGACACGGCCATTTACACCTCGGGAACCAAAATGGGTGGAAGACTCCTACAAGTACACCTGAACAATTTTGAAGGTTACTACAATACCTGGAAAATCAAGATAAATGCCAGCAAAACTAAAGCTATAACTTTCCACCCAAGCCGTGTCACGCACATCAAAAATCATTCAACAAATCTCACCTTTCAAATTCCAACAACCATGATCCTAACGGATATAGGTATAAAAGAAGTGCGACTGCCATTACGATTTGGATTTTGGACCCGACCTGAAGCCTAAAGTGAAAAGTAGTTATAAGAATTTGTTTTATGTAAAAGATTGAAATAAGAGTGTTTTATAATGGACGAAATAAAATATGATGATTGTACAAAGTATCTTGGTGTTTGTGTTATTACTGTGTTCAATTAGTAGATATCATAGATGATCCATTAAACGTAGAATATTACAAGTGGGCACGTCCTATATTTTTGTCAAAAATGGGGATCAATTGAGCTTTAAGTTGACGAAAGAAAAAAAAATGTGGGATAAATGGAGGAGTTGCAACTGGGAAAATATTATTAATAAAATGTCGATTTCTACGTAAAAAGTAGTGAAAAATCCAAATCTGATGTCAAAACTCCAAAAAGTACCATTAAAAGGTCGAAAATGAAATCTTTAATTGCCGTTCTAATGAAAAAAGTTCAGAGTTGTGACGCCGTGTTTTGGCACTAAAAACTGACCATCGAAAATTTGACCCGATTACATTACTTTCCTTCCTATAGGATAAGGAAAGTAAAAATTGTTTATGCCCCTCATGTCATAAACACACTTCCATGTGAAGGGAGGTAGTGACCTTTAATAAACTGGGCTGCGGTTAGCGGTTAATTGTTAAATAAAAAATGACTATAGTCAGTCTGACAGTCTATAGCCGTGCTTCTCAAAGTTGTTGGCACCACAGCACACTTTTAAAGAGTGTAAAGTTACAGTTTCACTTAAATGCTCAAACTTAAAAAAAAAAAAAAAAAAAAAAAAAGGTGCTTAATTGAAAGAGTTTAAATTTACATTTACTTTTAAACGCAAAAACTAAAAAAAAAAAAAAAAAAAAAAATAGGTGCTTAATTGTCTAGAAGATACACTGGGTAAATTTAGAAAAATATTTCCTTCAAAACTCAAAGAGAAGCTTGTCAAGTCCTTGGTTCTTCCTCTCTTTGACTAGGTAGTGTGATGTGGTATGTGGCTGTGAACTAACATCGGAACTAAGTCAATCACTTCAGGTCACTAGGTGGCCCATAATGCATGTGTCAGATATGTCTGCAATCTGTGGCATTGTGACCATAGCTGTATTTTTTTAAACAAATAAAAAACTCATTTTATTTGTTTTATTTAGTTTTTCTATTCACTTTATTTGTGTCATAAAAAAATGCAAAAAGGAGCTCACAACCAAATAGTCTGCAAAAGTGTGCTAGCAAGTAAACTTAAAATGATTTGTTATAAAAGAAGATTAACAATTATATGAAAATCACAATGGAAAAGGAATTTTAATTGTGTTAAGCATAAATGCTTGTCACAAATGTCGTTCCCTGCTTAATGCACTACGCTAAGTTTTATGACTTGACTTGGACTCGAACCACCAACCTCCAGATCCAAAGTCCACCGTGCTAACCACTACACCACTGAGGTTGGTATGAAAGTCACAATGTAATTAATTGATTTAGTCAAAACTCTTATTTTTTAATTCTCTTAGAAACCACTTTTTAACACCAAAATTTAGAGAGAGAAAAAAATCGTGTTCACTCGACTAAAACTTACTCAATCACAAAAAATAAATAAATAAAATAAAAGTATCTCACACAAGTGTTGGCACGGCTGTTCAAGTTTCAAATTTCAAGAATAATAAATAATAAATTAATTATAGAATTGAAATTACCGCTCAAAAAATAAATAAATAAAATAAAACATGGCAGACAAATAAATAAGAAAAAATCCTAGTCGACACATTTGAAAAAATATTTGTAAATAAATCAAATAAACTGAAAAAAAAAAAAATTATTTGGTTAAAAAAATGGAAATTATTCGTTTTATTTGCAAGAAAAAAAAATAAAAAAAAGACTTTTGTAACATCATCATTTGATGAATTGGGCTGGCTGAGGCTTGAACTTGAAGAATGACGAAAAGTTCACATGCTGCTATTTTTTTACAAACTGTTGAATCCAGTGGCGTCAACTTTTTGAGAGTTCATCGCTAAATATACTAAGTATACATAAGTATGTACGTGTAGGTAATTTGTATAACTGTATACAAACATACTTTAATTGAAACATGCACACAATTCATGCTATCTAAACTTCACATTTACTTGAACTTCAAACATTTTTGAACTAGTAGGTTTTTAATTTCTGATGGACCTTCACAAAATTATCAAGTACCTATCACTTTTATCCAGAGATGTAAAATACTTTGGATTTAGACTCTAGGGACCTCAAAACGTGTTTTGGCACTAAAAACTGACCATCGAAAATTTGACCCGATTACTTTCCTTCCTATGGGACTTCATTTTTTTTTTTTAAGTTACACACCTACACGTATCAGAAGACAGTTCTCACAGATACGCAATTACTGGTGTCACACTCTCACACGCACACACACACACGCACACATACCAATTACGCGCACAAACAAACGAAGCGGGAGTCATGAATTATGACGTCATCGCCTACGGGAGCGTATGCTGTGACGTCAAAGTTCACGATTTACCAGTATTTTTTAAATCTATTTATCTCGGGATCTAGAAGTCGTAGAAGAAAAAGAAAAATTTCGTTGGTCATTTTTCCTGCTCTATGACTTTGAAACATCACCCAAGTAAGCGCAACTGATTTGTTGAAAATACACGTTAAAATGTACCTAGATATTCTGGGTATACAAAACTTCAATTTGCCCTAACCTGAAAATATGTACCTCATGACGTGAGACCAGACAGGTCAATTTATTAATGACAATGATGCTAACACGAAGGCAGCTTTAACAAAAACCTGAAGAAAATGAACCATGATTGTATAACAAGATTTCTTATTCTAGAGTGTTTTGAACCTGTATTTGTCGTAAAACTTTGCTGTTTATGTTTTCTAGGTGATTTTGAATGCAAGGTAGGTAGGCTCTTCGATGTAACTTCGCTGGCTCCATTACTTAGGTAGGTGTAAATTATTCACAGGACTTTATTTTTTTGAAGCTTTTACTGTACCTTATTGCTGTGCTAAGCTGGGCTGGTGTTGCGTATGATATGCCTGGGATGATCATGACCTTGCAGAGTAATTGTTTCAAATTTATTTTAAAGGAACTTTACTGGAAATCAGATGATATAATAAGAAGGCGGCTCTTATTTTGGTCCAAATGTAGCCTACTGGTATGTGCTTTTTCCACTTGATATGATCCCATGTAGAATGTTGCTACAAAATTTCATCAATGCGCTGCAACTCTTGCAATATAGGTACCAAAGAGATCTCCGTGATGTGACTCCATACATAGGGTAATTTTGAACAGTGCATTATAAATAAAATGGTCTGAATCATGGACCATAATCTGGTACCCAACAGTTTTAAGTGTCTATTTCGTGCAGCCAGAGGACGGCAATGGCATTGGAGGACATAGAGAACTGCAAGCTTATATGCAAACTTTCAACCACTGAAAAGGAAAATACAAATAAATGTTTAGCCCATTTTCTGAACTACAAGCCATCAACTTTGATCTTTGAACAATACAAAGAATCTCAAACTCCCACAAAAACATAAATGTGAAAAAAAAGCCAAGTTTCAATCCAAAATGTTGGCCTATAAAGGGCCAAGACTCTTTTGACTTTTCTCTTCAAGCGTGTCTGGTAAAAATTATGAATATTAACTCCTTCAACCTTCTCTCAATTTCGACTTGGCATTGTCCCCCCCCCCTTTTGGTTCCATGTTACTGTTATTTATTTATTTGGGTGGGAAAAACACATAGCCAAGTTGAAATTCAGAGAAGGTCTCATAAGGATTCATCATTTTCATCATTTTTAGCAGACCCGCTTGAAGGGTCTTAATTGGTTAATCTCACTTCTTTTACAGGTCAAAATTTTTGGATTTCATTTCTGACCTCAAAAATATGGGATTCCATAAAAAAAAAGTTGAGCTTAAAATAACCTTCAAGGGGACACCCGATAAAATTCCAGAGGTCACCAGTAATTGTCCCTCAAAAAGTTGTTACAATCAGCTAAAACACGAATTTTCAATCTTCATTTGTTTTCAATTTATTTGAATGTATCGTTTATTTTCGGACACCCTGTATAGGTATGTGGTCTTGTGAAATAAGTTTTAAACTTTACAGCAACTAACATTAATAATCTAATCAGGTTTTACTGAAAAAAATTGAACACTGTACAGTAGTTTGAGAAAAAAAAGTTTTCCTGTAATTTTGTCACCAGTGTAGGTATAAGAATTGAAAATCAATAATTTTTACTTTCTATTACTACAGATATAGCGAAGCTATAGGTACTAGTAATGAGAAAGTATTGCAATCGGTCCAAATTTTTTCTTGGATTCTGTGAACTTTGAAAATTCGAATTTTTCTATTCTTAAAACGATGGTCAAAAGCTTTCATCTCAATCGGGCAGTTCCAGTACTCTCATGAAGTTGAGTTCCATTTTTAATACAAAGTATTATTGGCAAGCGACATACCTACGTAGGTAGGTACTGTAAATTTAGTTTTAATTTTTTTTAATTAATTTTTCAAACAAAACATGCTTTCTTAAAAAAAAAAAAAAAAAAAAAAAAAACTTGCACCAAAATATTTTCTGGCCAAAACTGGTGCAAAATATGTCAACTTCAATTTTTTTTATTATTTTATGTACATATTAAGATTGTATTTGCATTACATATTGTAGGTACTTAGTTAGAGCTACCTACATATTATACTTTTATCTTCCTGTCTGGTTTAAAAGTGCTGAAAAGGATATAGGTACAAAAGTATTGGTATTTTTGTAAAATACACATTTTTTAAAGCTAACCATATTCTCACCCCAAAAGGGGCATTTTTATTAGTAGGCTTATTCCTGAATAGACCCTAGCTTCGTCTTTCGCAATTTTTTGACGTCACAACAACTACCTTTTATAATGGTTGTGCAATTTTTTCAAGGGTTTTTCTTCTGTAGTAGGAATTAAAATCAGTGCACAAATTTTTTTTTTTTTTTTTTTTTTTTTTTTTTTTTTGTACATATTCATTTCCCAGGAAAAAATTATGTGGTGCAAGGTATCCTCCTCTGTAGGACATACTTTGCACCACTTTTCAAATGGCAATAAACTTGTGAAAAATTCAAAAAGGTGCAGAGGAAGTGATATGACATGTTAATAAACATACTATGGATTACCTGAGATAATTTGGATGTATGAAAATCCAAAATATCCCAAATATCAAATCATTAAAAATTGGTGCAAAGTAACCCCAAAATATGGTAAGTATATTTAGTGGGGAACAACATTTGTGACAAGCATTTATGTTTAACACAATTAAAGCCTAGCCTATCCTTTGGAACATCTCTGGAACAGAAGTTTGAAATTTGAAAAGATGACATACCTATGTTGTATTTTATTTAACAATTAACTGGGAACCGAAAATTCGAGAGTAGGGGTAAAAATCTTGTAGTGGGGATAACCAGCTAATTAAAAGAAATAAGTTGTTTGCATTAACCGAGAAAAAAATGTTGACTCTATTGTTAACCAAAGTCTAGGGCTTGGTTTAGTATGGCAAGAGGGGAAGTGTAAACCTAAAAAATCTGGTGTGAACATCACACGACTTTCCTTATCCTATTGAATGATGCTTATTTGAGTGTTCTTTTACCCTAACTTTTACAATATCTCTAACCGTTTTGTCGCTATAGCTGAAAACCGCCAAAAAACGGTCGAAATCTGTCAAAAGCGGTCAAAATACCGCCAAGCGCAGCAACCATCTCAAACAAACGTTTTGTGTTGCATCCTTGTCACATTAGTGAACCACATACCAAATTTCAAGTTTCTAGCTTATACCGTTCCCGAGATATTGTTAAATTACACCAAAAACCGCCAAAAAGCGGTAAAATGCCGCCAACCGTAGCACCGGTCTTAACCAAAAGTTTCGTGTCGCATCCTTGTCACATTTGACAGCTACATACCAAATTTCAAGTCTCTAGCTCTTACCATTCTCGAGATATTTTGTTTACAGACAGACACACAGACACACACACACGGACCAATGGCTGAAACTTTGCATTTAGGCTCTAGGGACCTCAAAACGTGTTTCGTCACTAAAATCTGACCATCGAAATTTTGACCCGATTACATTACTTTCCTTCCTATAGGATAAAAGTAAAAAATGGTGTTTTGGATTATTATTCTGAAATCCAATTTTATCTAGTGTAAGAGGCCCTGATAA